>NC_045616.1:126097629-126400659 GCF_009829155.1 Mustela erminea
CCCATTAATAAACAGAAAAGAACATGCCAACATTATTGTCTATTTGTTGATTAATAAATAGGCAATTATTTTAATATATGCTTTTTAGTATTAAGCTTTGGAAAGTAGCCACCTGTCATAAAGGGCCAACTACTTGTGTTGTATCATGGTCAAATTGTTTTTTTTTTTCATCAAAATCAATGTTAACAGACAAAATCTTGGCATGTTCTTTTTAAAGTACACATTTATGAAAATGTGCTAGCAGGTGGCAGTTTTGTAAATAGGTATGCTAAAGTGAAATGTGAAATGTGATAACTGATTCCCTAAACTGTCAAAGAATTGAAAGAATATGAGGAAATTTCAAAGAACCCAAAGGTGTGAATTAATTACAGCGTGGTTTCAGGGGTCTAAAGTGGAGACTGGAAAAAGCAAAAGCACAGACCATTTTATACAACTTAGAGCAAGGGTAGGAGTTGGCTTTGCCTCCCTGCTTATACCTGTTCCATGCTCTGCTTGGGGACTTACTTCCTCTTTAACTTCTCATCACTTCCACGGCCTTCTATTTTCAACCAGCAAGTGTCTTTAGTTTCCATGGCACGTCTCGTCTTGATTCTATGAGACCTAATTTTTTTTTAAGATTTTATTTATTTATTTGACAGAGAGAGAGAGAGAGAGAGAGATCACAAGTAGGCAGAGAGGCAGGCAGAGAGAGGAGGAAGCAGGCCCCCTGCTGAGCAGAGAGCCTGATAAAGGGCTCGATCCCAGGACCCTGAGATCATGACCTGAGACGAAGGCAGAGGCTTAACCCACTGAGCCACCCAGGCACCCCTATGAGACCTAATTTTAACTCAGTACATGATCTTCTTCAGTTTGACACACTCATAAGACCACTCACAATGACAGTTTTTTTTTTTTTCTTAAGTCCTCTGCCAAGAATACACAATCTTTGATTCTGCAGGTAGCTTTTTACTCTTTTCTGAAGCCAAGACCCCTACTTTCTGATCCATTTTGCAATTTAACTTTTAGTGCTTCCTATGAATCACAGTAATTCTTATTTGAAGTAATTTTGACTGTGCCAGTTAGATTGGAGTCTGTCCTTTTAGATGGAAACACATTTCAAATGTATAAAACCAAAGTCAAACGGAGCCAATTTTGCCATTAGGATTTATTTGACTGGCAGGTCAATGAGCTTTGTTTATACATCAAAAGAATGAAATCAGTGAAGATGGGAGAGCCTCGAAAGATTAGGAACTTAGGTTTTGGCAGGAAGCTCAGTCTTAACCGTTAAATCTGTTTGGTTTCTATGTCCTCTATTACGCTATATGAGAAAGCAAAACTTGTATCCTGGCTCACAAAATTTGATCCGCCTTACGGTCTTTTAGTATTTGTCTTTAAGTTCTCCATATAATTCTCCTCCAGACTTCTTAACTCTCTTGCCCTCTTACATTTTTATAATTAACATGATCCTTCACTTGAATTAAGAATCTTGCAAAATGATCACTGTTTTCATTTATTCATTTATTTAACACATACCTACCATGTGTAAAGTAATAGCCCTAGCCCTGTGGTGGGAACCAACATGTTACCCGGCTGTCCTCTATGATCTTGAAATCTCATTATCAGATATTATTTCCAGAGTCTTGCTATAGATGAAATAGTATGAGCTATGTAAGCAGAGAATATGGAAGTTTGGTCTGGCTTATGCCATTTAGTGGAATGAAAGGACATTTAGGCACAGTTTCTTTAGATTTGGTGTGAACCTTTTTAAAAGTACAGTTAGGTAGAAAGTGGTTTCTTCTATCAAAAACCTCTAGATCTAAAGGTAAGTGAAGATGTTTCAAGGCTTAAATTCATGGAGGCCTAACATTTTTAAGTCTATAAAATCATACATATTTCACATGGTATAGTATGGTAACATAGTTCATTTTCGTCTTGGAGTTTTGGCCCATGACATATATACAGAGGTAGCGGCTTTCACACAGTTATAAACTGAAACTCATCAGCCTTGCCAGTCTCTGAGTGCAGATGAGATCCCATTCATGCAAATGCCCAAGTGCCCTCCTTTCACTGTTCCCACTTATAAGTAGGGCCCTCAACCCATGAACTATTTCTTATGTCTGTGGGTTAGGACTTCCACACATGCACTGGGAGATCAGGGCTAGTTGCTGCTGGCCCCTGCTGCTTGAGGCCTATGCTCTCCCTTACCACTAAATGGGCATCGATCCTTTTCCATTTCAACAACTTACGATGACTTCAGTCTTCATGTTGCCAGGTTTACTTGGGACTCTGCCTTAAAATGAGGAGGCCGCTACCCCCCCCTCCCCTCAGACTACGGTTCTCCTAGAGGGAATTCCCAGAGGGTTTGCTCATGCCCCCGTGCGTTACAAGGTCCTGTCAGATTTATCTGTGGCCATTCTTCCCTCCCCAGTCCTCCCCAGGATGCATAGCTGGGTCCAGAGTAGCGGGGTCACCAAGTGTTCAAACAAGTTACCACATTTATCCAGAAACACTATTTCCCCTTGACCTTTGGCTCTGTTTTTGAGTCTGACTCAGAAATTTTTTCCACCATATTTCCTTGCAATTTGGCTTCTGTTCTTTTCCATTCTCTGCTTTCTCCTTCCCCAGCTACATAATTCCACATGACATATATGACTAAAACTCAGCTCCAGCCCTAGCACAAACTCCTTCAATATGTTTATGTATATATTTTTAAGTATAAGATTGTAGTAGTGATTATATTTGTATTTTCTTTAATAGGTGCATTGAGGTATGACTGACATACAATAACTGCACATGTTTAAGTTGTTCCATTGGATAAGTCTTAACATTACATATTTCTATCTTAGTAAATTTTAAAAATAATCTTAAAAGATTTTTTTTTAAAAACATTCAGTTGTGTAGGGGTGTGTGTGTACTCATGTATGCATGCATATTTGTGTGTCCTTCAACTAGAGGGCACAGAGGAGGCACTCATAGAAGGCAAGGTAACTTGAGGGCCCAGACAGAAATTGGAGGGTTAGTCTGGCAGAACCATTTGAGCTACGAGACTTCCAGGGAAGGAACTACCCCTAGGAGAGAGTAAGGCATAAAACATTGATCCAAGAAGCAAGAGGTTTCCAAGGGGCAAGATTAATTTGAGTAAAACAAGATGTCAGTTCTAAATCCTGGAGAGTGTGTGTGTGTGTAGGAGAGGGGTGGATAGTAAAAGGATTACAAAGCAAAGTGTTACTAATGTTCCAGTGATAGAGTAAAAGATAATGATGCATTTTTGACTAGGTTATAACATAAACGGAGTGTAAATATTCTCATTTCAATAGAAACATTACTGGATCGTGAACCAGAGGAGGGAATGACCATAAGTTAGAAGCCAATGAAAGGGTTCAGAGTGCAGCACCCCAATTTGACATAAGGATTATTTTGAGCTGAAGGCATAGAGAATAAGCAGACGTAAGAAAATCTCTCTGCCTTTTCCTTTCTACCAGGAAGGGCAGGACAATACTTAGTCACCAGGGACAACTCTAAACTCTTACCAGCCTGGATAGGGCAACAGAAAAATCTGCCTAAGAACCTTTATGCATGCACTAGCTCTTAACTTTCATGAGTTTCTCCATATATTTCTCTTCCCATTATTTGCTAAACCTAAAAGCCTAAACCCTAAAAGCTAAACCACTTTTATTTGCTAAACCCTAAAAGCCTAAACCACTTTTCCATTGCCTCGTCACTTGTCTACAAAATTGTTTTTCTTTACTAAGATGCTATATAATCTCCAAGTTCTAACCACCCCTTTGAGTTACCATCACTGAGTTTCCCATGTATACACTTGATAAACATGCTAATAAACTTGTTTTGTTTTTCTTGTTAATCTGTTCTTTGTCTATCTAATTCATAGGGCCCTAGCAATAGCACCTAGGAGAGTAGAGGGAAAAGTCTTTTCCTTCCCCAAACCACCAAGCACGTACAAGTGAGCAACACCAAGAGCTGGAGAAGACGATAATGACCAGGGCACCATGCCATGCAGTCTAAGTTGAATGTTGGGACCATCATGGTAGTTAGAGGAGCCAAGGAAAAGTATGACAGGAGAACAGTGCTGCTGCTAATTGGTAGGTGTGAGCTATACGTTCTATTAACCCACAGAAGATCAGAAGGAAAGAGTTAGGCCTGAGGTTCCTACACATCTCTAAGCAAGAGTTGAGTCAGAGAAATGTTATTGTAATGCTATAGGCTAACCACTGCATGCCTCAGGGTGAGAATCCAAGATATAAACACATCTGCTCAGTACGTTGTATCACTGTGTATAAGTTGCCTTTTATTTTTTATTATAGTCGATTTTCCATCCCACCTCTCAAATTAGGGTTACATTATATGCTCCTCTTATTGACTCTCTGTACCTGTAGCAAAGCAGCAGAACTTCCTGTATTAATCATCTTTGGGTTGTAGATTACAGAGATGAATAAGTGGATGAAGAAGATAAGTGACAAACATCAAGGCTGATCAGAAAAGATTAGGTCAACCCGTTCCGGAGTCAGTTTCTATGCATTAATATATAACTTAACTTGAAACCAAACAAACTCCAGCTGTTGCTGTTTTACATGGTTAGCATATAGATGTATGTTCTCTCAACTGGGGCACAAAGAAAATGTGCATATTTTTGACTAAAAAACAATCACTTATTGTCATCCACAGGGAGAATTACAACAAAGCATTTAAAATAGTTTAAATATGTTATTTTGAATTTAAAAGAAAAACCTTACATTGTTGCCCTAAATTATTACAGAAATGAAAAAGCCACGTGTACCAAAGTGACTACTCGGGAGAGGGAGCCGAGAGGAGGAGAGTGAGGTAACTCTTTACTGTCTACCAAGTGCTGAGCATGCCACGTGTTTTATTATTCCACTTTTTTTTTTATTCTGGCTTTTCATCACAACTTATGGGCCGGTGTTATGTTCTCTACTGTGTGAGTGAAGAAGCTCATTCTTAGAAAGCCAAGGTCAGGACACTTACCCAAGCAAGTGCAGCTAGTCATGACAGACTGTGCCTATGGACCCAAGTCTCCCCGATCCCAAAGTTCAATTTTCCTTCCACTATATTAGGTGGCCAAATTATACTTTGGATACAATATTTTAAAACTGCTTTATAAGGAAAGGAATCACATATATTTATCAGGTTGTTCATGCAGCATGTAAAATCTGAGTACTGTTCAGCTTAGGCAATACAAGGCATGTAATTATGTTGAGTACTAAGCATGGTTGCCTTTCAAGGCCATATTGTCTCATAGGAAAAACAAAAAAAAATAGCCAACTCTAATATAATCACAATCCCCCCCACCCCATCACCACCCTATAAGTTTCAAAGACAATAAAAACTAACTAATAAATATATCATCATCATAAAATACATCCATACAATGGAATACTCTTCAGCAGTAAAAAGGAACACACTGATACAGAAGCAACATGGCCACATCACAAACAAGTTATACTGAATGAGAAAAGGCAGATACAAAAGGCAGATCCTTTATAAATCCTCTGATATGACCTTCTGGAAAAAGCAAAACTAAATGGATAGGAATCAGCTCCATTGAGGAGGCTGGGGATGAGGAGAGGAAGTGACTAAAAAGAAGCTTGTGGAAACTTTTAGGGCAACAGAAACCTTATATATCTTGATTATGGTGATGGTTACATGCTTTTGTACATTTTTCACAACCTGCAGAGCTACTGATTTGAAAAGGATAAACTGCTGTGTGTAAATATCAGAATCATCATGATTTAAAACTTTGAAAATCCAAAATAAAAACAGAATATGTTTATAGAAAGGGAGATGGGTGGGGTAAAATCTGAGCTACAGAAACACCATACGGGGGAAGAGCTCTGGGGGAAGCAAACTTAGGACATGAGTTAAGAAATAAAATGTGAATGTTTATGCCACAATGTTTAGGAAAGGAAAGAAGAGAGACTAATTCTTCATATTTAATTACATCTTTAAAAGGCATTTTCAGTGTAAGCACATTTGTCTGACTTGACTAAAAATTGATTGAGGAGAATGGATATTTCCTTTTATAGTCGGTGGAAGTAAAGGCAGTCTGCACTGTCATATGTTGTCTTGATTTTTAAAATAGTTTATCATATAGTAATGATCTTAATATCCTAATATCCAATTTTTTCAGTTTTTTAAAAAATTTTTTGGTTAAGTTAAAATAGTCATCTGAGAGTCCTGAAAGTTGGTAGAAGGAAAATAATTGACAGACATTAACTTGAGAGCCAATTTTAGATATTAAAATAATATAGAGACAGAAAAATTAAACTGTCATTTTGGACAAGAAGTAGTAAGTTTGTGGGACTTAATACGCTAAGATACCATTAATAGGTTAAAGAAGATTTAGATAAAAGAACTAACACTTTGGTTAATACAGAGTTAATATTAGAATTTGAGATATAAGGGCATGCTTTCAAACAATTACTGCTTCTCGAAAGCAGAGCAAGGTTTTTAGCTGGAGTAGTGAAAACCTCACTCTTGGAAGAGCCTGAAATAGGTTGGGACATACTATCAGGGACATTGTGGAGAAATTTCCATTACTGGATGACTTTTAAATTGCCTTCAAATCTATGAGTCTATGATTAGTGACCATACTATATGTTCATGGTTCTCCTCCCAAAGAGATATAATACCTAGATAAATAAAACATTACTCAGATTATCAATTCTTGCATTCATTCAATAATAAATATTTTCTGAGTACCTACTATGTGCCAACTACTACAAAGATTGATGTGTGTTCTCTTCCATCTCCATGTTTTCATTTCTCTTCCCATGACTTCTGAAATCCTTGCTCTTGGAGGAAATGACCTTGGAACCAGATAGAACTTGGTTTTTATTTTAGCAAATCACCACTTATGAGCTTTATAACCTTGAAGCAGCCCCTTAATTCCTGTGAGTCTCAGTTACATCACCTGTAAAACAAATATAATAATAGGATCACCACGGTGTTAGTGATGAGATAATATATAAGAAAATTGCCTGGCATGTGGGCTGTAGGCAATAAACGGTGATTTTCTTCCTCTTTGTTTTCTGCTTCTAGAAAAACAGGAGACTTCACCCAGCCCCATCAGTTCTGTTCAAAACTACCTGCTTCACAAGCGCCAATTCTTACACCTCTTATAGAATACAAATGACTCTTCATTTAAACATACAATCTACATTCATGAAGATATGGTCCATCTTAGAAGGTGAAAAGCTGCCGTGCTGTCAAATAATACACTAATTGGAATCTTTGCAGAATTCCCCACCTTATAATGATGAGGTATGCAGGGTGGGTAGGAATGAAAAAAAAGCGTTTGAAAAGTGAATGAAAAGGAATAGCAGATGGTACTTGGGTGCTAGTAGAATATAAAAGTCTGAGAGTAAAGGGCAGAAGAAAATAGAAAACGAGAGATTCAGCATGTGAAACTAAAGAGCCCTGGGCATTTCATCGAGGACTGTTAAGAGTCTCCAGCATGGCTAATTTCCAGCTCCATTAATTATAGTCTGATGACCAATTCCGGGTACTATTCTTTATTTACCAGGTTGAGGCATTTCCACTCTTACTTTTGGAATGCCATTCGGGATTGTGGTATCTTATGAATTACTGCCACACATGCTCGGTTGAAAGATACTACAAAAACAAAAAAATAGCTGAGCAAAGTGGAAGCTAAAGATGGAACCTGCAGATGTTTCAATGCTGCTTTTATTAATTCAAGCCAGTTCTTGCCAGTCAAATACGAACTGGAGCATTGGCACGTGACCAACCTGCATTCATGTGTGAAGGGGCTGGCAGCCTGGGTGCCTACAGACAGTGGTGCTTGCCCTATTATTCCCACCATAAGGGAGGAATTGGACCATTGTAACTGGAATTTGCGCAGGTCAAGGACCCTACACACCGATTTAAGACTCAACTCTCGGAGTGGAACGACTCCATGATTCTGCTCTAATCCACCAGAAAGTTTCATTTCAGCCACCAATGAGTCCTTGAAAATCTGCAAGACATCAGATTCAACTCAAGTATAAACCTGGATTTCTGTATCCTGAAGAATTCCGGGGATCTCCTTTCTCACAAGATTATACTCTTTCCACATCTTAATGTTCATTTTGTTTGATATTCATACAGCTATCTCCAGCTTTCTTATGGTACCTGTTGGCATGACATATTTTTTTCCCCATCATTTCCCTTTCAACTGATTTGTGCCTTTGAATCTGAAGTCTGTCTCTTCTAGAGGGACCTTATTCTCTCATAAGGCTGACAATCTCTGCTTTTTGGTTTGAGTGTTTAGACCATTCACTTTTAGCATAATTTTTGATATGGTTGGAGTAACATTTGCTATGTTGCTATGTGTTTTCTATATCCCTTGTGTTTTGTTTGTTCCTCTGTTTCCCCTTCACTGTCTTCATTTGTTTGTAATGATTTTAATGTAAGATGACAACTTTTGTTTCTGGCAAAAATTCTTTCTTTTTCAAGGATTGTTAATAAAATAACCCAGTTGATTTTGCATAATCAGTGGGGCCACACTTACTATTAATCTTTTTTTTAAAGTAAATTAATTTTTTTTCAGTGTTCCAAAATTCATTGTTTGTGCACCACACCCAGTGCTCCATGCAATACATACCCTCCACAATACTCGCCACCAGGCTCACCACAACCCCCACCTCCAGAAAACCCCCCCTCAGTTTGTCTCTAAAGTCCACAGTCTCTCATGGCTTGCTTTTATTCTTAGCGAATTCTTCCCCATTTTTCTGTATCCACTCCTCGCTGTTTGGCCCATCCCACCCCTGCTTGAAGAAGTAGGTAAAAAAAGTCATTATTTGACATCTGGACTATGGAGAATTCTACCATGGCATATATATGTGTGTATAATGATTATTAACTTAGAGGGAAGGTGAGAGGGGATATATATATGTGTTTTTTTTAAATTTTTTTAAAAAATTTATTTATTTGACAGAGATCACAAGTAGGCAGAGAGGCAGGCAGAGAGAGAGAGAGAGAGAGAGGGAAGCAGGCTCCCTGCTGAGCAGAGAGCCCGATGCGGGACTCGATCCCAGGACCCTGAGATCATGACCTGAGCCGAAGGCAGCGGCTTAACCCACTGAGCCACCCAGGTGCCCCTATATATATGTTTTTATTGTCAGCTCCAGAGTGAAGGAAAGAATCTGATGACTATCACCATTTTAATACCAAAGAAAAATTGAAAATAGAATGTAACATTTTTAGAAGGCACAGGGTACCATGTTCTCTGTGGTATTAAGCATATCAAAATAGAAATATGTAAAAAATAAGCATGTATGCCCAGAAAAAAGATTATTTGATGTTAGAAATATCTGGCATTATGGTTGTTTTAAAATTATTCCTCTGTTTTTCAGATTTCCTACAGTGTGCACATATTCCCTTTTACCTTAATTCTTTACTGATTTAAAAATGGATACTCATTTGTTTAAAAACAGGTCAAATAGTATAACTATTGTAAAGAAGAAAATAGAACTTACCACCAGTCCTCACTGATCACTTCTGTTGGGTGAACATTATTCCTGACTTCTGCCTGCAGATTATTACATTAATTTTATAAAAGTAAAAAAAGACACCACAAGGGATAGGAAAGTGTAGTTTGTGCCTATGCTATAAGCCTTACAAATAATAAATTCTGATGTATGCCATTTATTTTATAGTGAATATATCCAGATTTTTTCTTAGTACCTCCACTGTGTATTCTCATCCTAGGCAAAAGGTGAACTGGCAGAAAAACTACTTCTCACAGTGGAGAGAAAAAACAGGGCATTGGAAACGTGCTGACAAGAATTAGTACAAGATCTTGTAAATAATCTTCTCATAAGTCTGCCTGTTTCTTCTGTAAAAGTACCTCAGTCATCCTACAGTGTGCTTTGAAAATGAAAACATTTGCAAGATGAACATGTGTGATTACTACTAAAACTCCTTCTTATACCTTCTTCTAGCCCTTCCTTAGGCTAGAAGGAAAATTAAAATATAATTAAAAATTATATTTCTTTGAATTATAGGTTAAATAAAGAAATTAACTTTTTTTTTCATTTAGGAATTTTTTTTTGTTTCTTTCCATGTGGTCTAATCTATTGTTACAACAGATTATTTATTTTTAAAACATCCCATTAGAAGAAGATATGTGGTAATACGGATTCTGTGGCTTTTGTGTCAAGTTTGCAAAAGACTAATCACATTGCTATATTGTATACAGGAAACACCACAGACACACTTTATTTGCTTTTGTTTTTTCCTTTTAGGTCATCAAAGTGAAAACCTACCAAGGAGCTAAAAAAAAAGTTGGACCTTTGGAAGAAATACTAATCTTGGATAAAATTTATGTACTTAAATCACAGCAATCCCATTCTTCTTTGAATCATTAGAAAAAAATTCATAGATAAGACAGGATGCTCCTTTACCTTGACGTAAATACACAGCTGATGCACAAGATAAGAAAGAATTATACCCAAAATACCAAACCTCTGACCTCAAATCAGTGTACAGGATATACCATATATTGGATATTCAAAATATTCTTTTATTCTCTCAGCTATTTCTAACTCTATCACTTTAATGATTGTTGCCTGAAAACAGCTTTTTAAAACATGGGTTTAAGTTAGACATCTAATTAATAGAGTCAACAAAGGTGTTTGCTCTGAAGGAGAGGAAAATACTTTTGTCTAATGAGTTTGTCCAATAAAAGTCTTACAGAAATGCACATCCCCTCAAGTTATGCATTTTAATAGGTTTATTCTGAGGTAAATAAAAAAAAAATACACAATGCAATATACCTTATGTCAGGCCATGCTGAAAACTTTATTCGAGTGATAGAAGAATTGTTTCAGGGCAGTAGTTATTATATACAATATTTTTCTTTTTAATCAAATGGATACGATTCTTCACACCGTTAACAATTTTACACCCTCACAGTAGTAATACACAATAGACTATTCTCTTCACAGGCCGATGTTTCCTGATGAAGAAAGCAGAGAGAGAGAGCTGTTGCATCCTGCAATAAGGCCAAGAGGTGTCGGAATTAAATGCGAAGTATCAGGATGTCCTGTGCGAAATGATTCCAGTATGAAGAAGATCTGTGTGTTGCTGCCTCAAAGGATTGTTTTTACTTGAGACAAAGTGTACTAAACTTTAGCAAATTAGCCCTAGTTAATAAGCAAGTAAGAATATGTTTTTATTTAATCAACAATTTACTCGTGCAAAGTACATGTGTTAATATGGTGTGTGGGTACAATGTGGTCTAAGGAAACTTGTGGTATTTTGAGGAGGAAGGATGTATATAAAAAAGATAAATAGCTTCATTTCCTCTCCCCCACCATTTTTTTTTTTTTCCTGTCTCTCAAGATGCAAGATGCCTGAGGGGGGCATGACAGGAAGACTGCCTGCCACCTGGCACAGGACCTACCATGCTACAGTGTCTCAGAAAGCCCTGATCAGTTTCTGTGTGGGGGTGTGTCTTCCCTTCTGCTTGGCTACAACTCTGTGAAGGAACAATGATGTTTAGTTTTCCTCATTCAATCTCTTGCTTTAAAAATGGGGGTGGGAACAAGCAATGGCAACAGGGAATTGTTCAAGAGGACACCTGGCTTTCTTTCATTCCGTGTTACTTGGAAGATTTCTCTTTAAAATTCTGTCCTCCATCTATACGCACAGATCACGCTGAAATAAAAGATTAAGCATTGAGTCTCCGTCTTCTGCAGAAGAGCTTCTAAAATTCCACTTAGTCTTTTTTTTTTTTTTTCCATAAAGATGTGACTTGAAGTATGGTGAAATCAAATATCATCATAGTTGGGAATGTCACTGGTCCCTAGTGTACTGCCAGGGTTTCCGTGATGTGTCAGATAATTAAAGGATTTCCAAGTCTCAACTCATCAGAAGAAAACATGCAACCATGCAAGGTCCTGCAAGGGGCACGAGGCTTGTAATGGCCTTGCCAAGAAGTTCCAGATCAAAACAAAACATCCCCAGTGTGCACTTGAGAATAGAAGAGACCGACTGGAGGGCAGCAGGCGGAAAGATACTGCAAATGGGCTCTGACTCCTGCCGCCCGTCCTCATAGCATGGATATTCTCCAGCCAGTAGCAGGAGGCAAATGCAAGGAAGTCTTAGGTAAAGTTCTGCACTCATTAGTTATGGGGGAAAGGTTTTGATATATTTAAAAAGGCAAAAAAAAAAAAAAAAAAAAGACGCTGACCTCAAAGCAGAGTACATCTGAAATGATAACTCACCTTGCATTGTATTTTTCAGTATGGCCAATTTTCAGCAAGAAGTGCTTATGTGTATATCTGATATGAGGTGAGGCCAGGCTGATCTGGGGTGCCATGAATTTAGGGGTTAAGCTCAGGCCTTTCATAGAGGCAGAAGTATGTATCCATCCCCATCAGTTACGACCTGGACCTCCAGGTGCCAGATGTCGCAGGGGACAATGCGGTTGGGGCTTAGGAGCTGACTCAGGCTTCTTCATGTTTCCTCAAGGTAGATGGCTAAAGGCTGCTAGTTGGAATTTTAAAATTCAAGGTTAAATTTTAATATGAGGGTCAAGGGGGATGCCTGGGTGGCTCAGTCAGTTAAGTGTCTGCCTTCGGCTCAGGTCATGATCCCAGGGTCCTGGGATTGAGTCCCGCATCCGGCTCCTTGCTCAGCAGAGAGCCTTGCTCAGCAGAGAGCCTGCTTCTCTCTCTCCCTCTGCCTGCCACTCTGCCTGCTTGTGTTCTCTCTCTCTCTCCCTGTGTCAAAAAAATAAATAAAAATCTTAAAAAAAAAAATGAGGACCAAGGATATGGACTTGTTCACCAGATCACAATGTTAGGTGTTAGCTCTATTTTTATTGTTTTACATAAGATACTGCACAATAGCGCTTCCATTTGGGAAACAGAAGAATTGAGCCCTTTTGTAATGCACGGCAGAGTTAACATCAGAAGTCCTGTGCAGGAGAGGTTTAGGGACAGCAGTTTGGTATGAAAGGGGTTGCCGAGTGGACTCGTCTTGAAGCTATGTTTGCATTAAAAAAATCTGCTGTTTACAGTTAAATCACGTTAAAAAACAGCTTCAGTCTGAAGATTTTAGAGCCCTCCTTTAATTTTTTGGATTATTGTGTCCATGGGTGAGGATGGAGATTGCGGGGTGCTGCTGGCTACATCCTACAAACCCTTCCTTCAACTCTTGGCATAGATGCTGACAGTATCCCACAAAGGTTGGCAAATTTAAAGATATTCCTTCTCTGAAGTACAAGACATTTTGTCCCTGTTACATTATGCCTATATCATGTCATGCCTTTATAGTGTCACAGAAGACCTGAGGCCTGAAATTCTGTATAAAGGATCAGTTCACTGAAGCTGGTATTCACAGCAAACAGAGAGGACATGTAAACGGGTTTTTCTCCAATAGTCTTCTGGAAAATCTCCCTTGGTGGTGGGGTGGGGGGTCTTGAGAAGCGCTGAAACTAAATGAAGGATGCAAAGGATATTATTTTGTTAAAAAAAAAAAAAAGGAGCTGCCCGAAGCCTCTTTAGTTAACAATAACGTGACCGCACCAAGCACATGAATCATGCTTGGAGCCTGGGTCTTCCCTAGTTTTCTCTGTGTTGTGCCAAGGAAGACAGTTCATTTTCATGGAGCAGATTACCACATGTTTGACAAAGACATCTTCTATGAAAGTGCGCTGCCGGGAGCTGGAGGGGTGGCTGTTCCCCTTATAAGGCCCTTGCAGGGGCTGCCTGGGGAGAATGTGAGCACAGCTTCCCACGACAGCCACAACCCAGCTTTGGTCAAATATTGTGCAACCACATTTGCTTTTGGAGCAGATATTTGTTTTCCAATTGAGTCTAGATATTGGTTTTGTAAAAGGAAAAGAGAATATACATATCTATAGGTATTTACAGGTATTTGCTTGTGTAGGTACATTTATTATGGTTGAGGAAGCATCAAATTTTGCAAAGACATCTTCCCCTACAAGCCTCATTTCAAGCATACTGATGACATGGAAATATTTAGAGATTAAATTGCCTATGACTTTAAGGCTCAGAGAAAATAACTGAATAAATGGAACCACTGAATTTCAAATTAGATCACAGAAATTATAAATATTTGCAAAGGATGAACCTTCACAGTATTGTTTCAGGACTCTAAATTCCTAGAGAAAGTAAAAATTTCTTTGTGGCTGTCAAAGTCTGATTTTCATGGTGTCACCCTTTATATTTTCTTGCTTTCAACTCCTTGCTTCTCCTGAAAGTTTTTTTTTTTATCATTTTATTAAGATTAAAGGAAGGCTATAATTCTAGAAATTGAAATTGAAGAATGAGGGATAGAATTATGTCTGCTGGGCTTGAGATGAGCATTTAAAGCATAATTTGAAAGATGATTATATTGTGTGTAGTTATGCATTATATATACCTAACATGTTATATCTCTATATCTCTATATCACTGTATTTCTGTATCTACCTATCTGTTTATCTATCATCTATTATTGTCATCTAATCTATTTCAATGGTGTGCTGAAGCCAGCTTATACTGGTTCGTGGGAGCTGACAGATCAATTTTCAGGGGTTTTGCAAGCTGGTTAGGGTTATATTGGTAGCTTGAAAATGGCCATGGCAAGACTATTTAAATCATGGAAATTGGAAAATTATACAAATCAGGGATTTTCTTTCCTCCTGGAGAGCTAGTTGTTGAATAATTTACCAATATACCATTCTAAGTTCCGAAAAGAGACTTCATACATATTTTAGTTCACAATGGAAGAAATAATCAATTTTATAAAATACCAATGCAAAAAAAAGGTTTTGGCATAAACTCATAGTCCTAAATAGCACTCACTTCTCTTATTAAGTGCTTTAAAATAAAATGATTAGAGTTTGGTATATTTCTTAATCACTAACTATGTTTTAGAACACTCGTACTGTTGATTTATTATTTTAGTCAAAACTTCCACGTTTACTTCTTTTGTTGCAGAACTGTGCACTAAAGTTAAATATTAATGAAAATGAATGAATGAATTAATGAAAATGAATGAATCAAACTTTTCTTGGTGTAGCTTTTGTGTTTATTTTTTTGTCATTTTGTCAAACCCGGCCATTTGATATGACCGAGGTATTTTGTATTTGATTTATGTCCATTCGTGTGTGTGTGTGTGTGTGTACATGTGTGTTTACACATTACACATACAGATGCTGACACACATACACACATAAAGCCCAACAAATAATAGTACTAGGGAAAAGGGATATCTGGTTCATTAAACGTTGTTTGAAAACTGGGACCGACTTCCGTTAAAAACTGTGCCAGGCTTATACGTAGCTATTTGATCTGTCCCAGTGGTTCCTCCTCTCTTTTCTAACAAGTTCGAAATGCCATTGTTTCCATCTTTCCCTTCCGGGTTACCATCGTATTTGGTTGAAATGTGCACATTCCTGTAACATCGTATTTGGTTGAAATGTGCACATTCACTGAAACAGGATGCTTGACAGTCCTAGAGGCCAATTGTGAATTTAAGTTTACCTGTTTGATTTATTCTAAGAATGTGCTGATTTTGGAGCTGAGCTGCCAATAGGCTGTGCAATGTGGTGGCTCAGAGTAAGAGAGACCTGAGTTCTGTCGGGCAAGGAAAGAACAGGGTAGGAAGAATGATTTCCAGATCTGGAGATAGGCTGTGGGAATGAAAGAGATTCCCGAAGTGGACATTTCAGAACAATGACCGGCAAGAGGATATCACATCTCTGGAAGCACTGAGCCTTTCTTCTAGTATTGATGACCAGGGCACTCCCCAGGTGCATGATTTTGGTCATCAGGATCTTAGACGTAGATGCAGACAGGCACAAGGGAGCGGACTCTGAGTCCTTAGAGAATTCCTTGGAAATTAGTTTAAAAAATGAAACTTATGGCATTTAATTTCTCCCTTGATTTGATGCTTTGGAGAAAAGTAGAGTCTAGGACTTTCTGTGTAAGGTGCTGGGCAGGTGCTGGTCTTGTGATGGTCAGCCAGGTGGAGAGATGGAGTTGTTGCAGGAATATCAGCAAATTTTTCAGCAGTAGTTCACACATGCGGCTGTGATACATTCATCCATTGTTACTTTCCTAAGAAACGGAGCAACCTACGAGCTTGTGCTTCAGTAGAGTCCGATGCACCATAATGATTACTTCAGGAGCAAAGAAGCTCATACAGAGGTGTGGTAGCTTTCTCTTGGTGCAAGGTTTCAAACCTAAGATTCTTTAAAATACACTTCTGGAGTTCTATTTAAATATTGACATGCCACACTAAAAAAACAGTGGCTTATTGGTAAAAATGCAATACTGTAATAGAATGCTGCCTTTCATAAAAATAAGAAATGTGTTTGGAAAATTAAATACCTTTAAAAAATTAAAAATAAACATACTCTCACAGCTTGAGGGTTTCAGTGAACCACTTGCCAAGGAGTTGAGAAAACTCCTACTTCTGGTTACATCCTGGACCCCTAATGTTCAAAAGCTGCCCAGCAAAGATGAGGTGGGCGTTTCTGTGGCATCTGCTGTCACGTTCCATTCAGAAACCATCTCAGCATATCCCACACACAAGAGGGCTTTTCATTACAAATCACTGTTACGCCCCACAAAACTGCTGTGAAGTGCTGTTTTCAGCATGAAAGTTTTGAGTTTTAGGGCTCCTGTCAAAATTAAGCATGTTCTGTGAAAGCTTAATCCATTCAGTGAGCTGCCTTTAAACAAGTCTATCTCCATTTTCCATCAGCTCAATTGTTTCCAAACACTTTGGGAGAAAAACAAACAAGCAAACAAACAAACAAAAAGCTTTCCAAGTACAGAACCCAACACAAAGATGTTGAATGTATTCTGTATGACTTAATTCTATTTTCAGTCCATATTTTATATATACTCTCTCGAGGAAAATTGTCTCATTTGAACAGAGAGAAGTGATCTTTTTCGGTTAATTCCTCTCTTGTCATTTACAAATGTTGACTATCATGCTGAACGTGGATATCCATCAGGAATCAATGGAAAAAGCTTAATTTATCAATGATCATAAAAATCTTTTTATGCATTTCTTTAAATACTCTGGATGCTGATTTAATATATAAACATATTTGTACAAGTTATTCTTCATCTTCAAGACACTTTGTAATTTTACTTAAATAACACAAAGAGTAATTATTTAAAAATATTTTTCATCATTTTATAAAATATATCTTTATGGTATTGTTTTTGGATCTTCCTTGATTTGTCATTTTCCAAGTGATTAATCCCTGATGGAGTACATAAAGTTATGTGACTATGTCTTAAATTTCTTGTCACATATTTGAGGCAAACCTGAGGATAGATAATTGAATAACTCTTATTTTTTTCTCCTGTAAAATACGTCATTTCTCCATTTTCTTCTTTAGTGGTCTTTTGAAGAATCCAATCTGTTGAAAAAATACCAAGCATAACACAATTAATTATTTGAATTTAGGTAATAAATAGTAATTTCCTTAGATAAAATTTAATACTATGTCAGTGCTTCTGGGCATACAGATAATTAATATAATTGAGATTTTTTTTCACTGACCTCTTAAGTAATACTGAATGTCAAGAAATGATATTTATTAAATTGCTTCATTTTAAACTTTTTTGTTGGTTAAATATATCATGTCTCCTAGTAAAAACTAGTACACGTGGTGAACTAACTTAGAGGTTCTGGGAAAATATTTGGGAAGACATACAAACTAGAGTTAGCTAGCACTGAATGGCACTTTGTCATTACATTTTTCTCAGGGATGTGGCAGAGAAATTCCATCAATTAACTGATGATCAAAAATTGAGGTCATTGGAGGTGGGGGAATCTGGCACATGCACCGTGGCTGAGGGGTGGGGGAGACGGGAGTTGTCTGGATTAATTTTAAATGTGTTAGAATATCTGCCTTTATAGGCTTGACAGGAAGTTCCTCTTGAAAACATGCTCTATCATTTGGAGATGAAAAGGAACTCACTGATCATAGAAGAAATTTCACATAGGGGTGAATGTGGGTGACTTTTTAATTATACTGTTTAATTTGGATCATTATAAAATTATAAGTGTTATACTTATTTCCTATTATACATTATAATAAAAATAAGTACAGGCACTGAAAGGGATCTTTGTAATAATCTCATCTAAAATGTGAGTATTTTAAATAAAAGGAAATTAAGGGTCCTAGAGAAGTGTATTTTTAAAGTCTATATATTTTTTTAAAGTTTCAAAGCAGATTATAATAGTTCAGGCAGTGAGTTAATTCTTTGAAGGTATGGTACCTCCATATCATTTAAATAATGAAGTTACGGTGAATTTTGCAAGGGAATGGTATACTTTAAAAAATAATTATTGGGGCGCCTGGGTGGCTCAGTGGGTTAAGCCGCTGCCTTCGGCTCGGGTCATGATCCCAGGGTCCTGGGATCGAGTCCCGCATCGGGCTCTCTGCTCAGCAGGGAGCCTGTTTCCTCCTCTCTCTCTCTCTCTCTACCTGCCTCTCTGCCTACTTGTGATTTCTCTCTGTCAAATAAATAAATTAAAAATCTTACAAAAAATCATTATTGAATAATTGAGGGCTTATATGGGATAAATGGTCAAAAATGCAGTTTTTAAAAATTTTTTTATCATTTTTTATTATGTTATGTTAGTCACATACAGTACGTCATTAGTTTTTGATGTAGTGTTCCAAGATTCGTTGTTAACGTATCATACCCAGTGCTCCATGCAATCTATCCCCTCCTTAACACCCACCACCAGGCCAGCCCATCCCCCCATCCCCCTCCCCTCAAAAATGCAGTTTTAAATTAAAGAAGGTAACTTCTTTATGTCTTCTACCATGACACAGCTTTATGTCTTCCATAATGTCAGACTCTAGTTGGTGGTAGATGAGGAAAAGGGGACAACAGGTAAATAAACATGAAAAAACACAATAAATGTATCCTCTTCAAATGGCAGTTCTCTGTGTCTCAGGGTTTCTTCCTTTGAGCCAAAAATAAAAGTTCTGGATTCACAAACTATCAGGCCCCTTACCTTGTGCCTGCAGGTCCTGAGCTGAAAATAAATCAGACAAGGCTTTCACAGGAACAGGTGCTGAATATAAGACTTTCCTCTCCTTTGTCCCTCCCTGCTCTCTCACTCGCTCTTGTCCTTTCCCTCTCAAGTCTTTTTGCATCTTTTCAACCTTCCTTTGCTTTCATATACTAAATGCTCTATTTTATTTTATTTTTTATTTTTGAGATTTATTTATTTATTTGAGAAAGAGAGAGAGAAAGAGAGAGCGCCAGTGGGGATTGAGCAGAGGGGCAGAGGGTAGGAGAGAGAGAATCCCAAGCAGACTCCCTGCTGAGCACAGAGCCCCATGCACGGCTCCATCTCAAAACCCTGTGATCATGACCCAAGCTGGAATCAAGAGTTGGATGCTCAACCGACTGAGCCACTCAGGCGCCCCGAAGTGTTCTATTTTAAAACTTAATTGTGGGGGTGCTTGGGTGGCTCAGTGGGTTAGGCTGCTGCCTTCAACTCAGGTCATGATCTTAGGTTCCTGGGATCGGGCCCCACATTGGGCTCTCTGATCGGCTGGGAGCCTGCTTCTCTCTCTCTCTCTCTGCTTGTCTCTCTGCCTACTTGTGATCTCTGCCAAATAAATAAATAACTCTTAAAAAAAAAACTTAATTATGTTATCTGAACTTTTCCACTCAGCTAATTTTATTAACCTGGGTTGTGAGTGAAGTTGGGTCGTAAGACTGGAGACTAGGTGAATACAAGACATAGCTTCAAACTGGCTAGAGCCAATACTGGACAAAATTAAAAAGAAGCTAAGTTTGTTTTCAGTGCCCAGACTTACAACTTTCACTTTCCTTCTCTGCCTTTCCATATTTACTTATCAGTAAAGGCTAGATCTTATTTATGCTTCTCCCTGGGTTCAAAACCCTATGGCAAAGGGTCAGATTCAACAGTACCTGATAGAAATGATGTGCTTACTGACTATAATATGGAATAAATGTTGAGTGAATAAATTGAACTAATATCTAAAAAACAGAAAAATGGTGGTACTATTTCCCATCCACAGTTGCCAAGGATATGTATATTGGATAAGGTATACACCTTCAGGGTTAGTAAATAAATCATTAGTGATGAACTTCAGGCATCAGTATGAAATCAAGTTAAGAAGGAAAAATGTTCTGCTTTCTTAGGGCTTCTCTGTGGGCTGAGTCTCATTTCATTCTGTTGGTCATATTGGCCTGACTGGGCTTCTCCCTCAGTGTGTGGTACTATATTCCAGAAGGTGTCTCTCTATCTATTTAAACCTGTGTCTCCTCAAAGCCTTCTCTCTTCAATATTAACTATAGCAAGCTACCATTAAGATTTTGAAAAACTTTAATTTCTACCATGTGTACTGCAAGGACAAATTATATAAAGACAGCGCTTTTTGAAATAAAGTCACAGATCCAGGAAGAATCTTTGGCCTGTTCCCTGTATGGAGCCTGGGAGTTTCAATGAACTTCCAGAGTCAGATTTGGAAGAAGGAGGAAGAAGGGATAATCCTAAGGTTTCAGCTCAGGTTCTATTAAGTGTAAAAAGATCCCTGTCAGCTGTGTCCTAAACTACACAGGCAAGTACAGTGCTCAGAATAGAAAAGCACACCGAAAGAAATCAACAGGAAGATGCTCTCTGGAATAGAGGCGCACAGAAGTGAAGAGTGAGTCTTTGTTTCAAGCACAACCTCGACATCACTAAGCCAGGTCTTGGGTGCCACGGTGTGGTAAAGCCAGGTATTACAGACGGAGCACTGGTAACCCTCTGGAGTAGGAGGAGAAGCTGGAGGTTTGAGAAAGCAAGGAATTCTGTCTTACCGAGACTTTGCTGGAGAAAAGCTGGGGCTTCTGTTCACTAAACTAAATGCTACTGATCTACACCTTTACCGTGGCTTTGTTTATCATCCACCCTGGGTGTAATCCCCCCAAAAGAGGAAGTTAGGCGTTGTAAGCCAGTTGAAAACGGTAGCAACCTTTGGCACTTTGTGGGACAAAAATTTATTATTTAGACTAACATAACACAATTTAAATAAATAAATAAATAATAAAACATAAAAAAAATTTATTATTTAAACTATTTGATCAAAAGAGAATTCTGCAGCTCAGGTATTAGAAAAATGAATATGTAACCACAACCTGTGTTTTTAACAGAGTTTAGCTATTTAATAAAACAATTTGGTAAAATATAGGGTGGTATGATGTTAGAATGAAGACCAATTTGATGTTTCATTGGAAAAAAACATTAAATTCAACTTTTTGATAGGACTTTACTCTCTACTAAATTTGTGTAAATGCTATCATCTTAGTTCTGCTTAATTTGAAAAGGATACAGCTAGGAGTTTGAAAAATCTCATACATCTCAGTATAAGCAAAATATCTACATAAATATATGGATTTACCAAATAGAAATAGTTTTATGAGAGGATTTGAAATAGGAGTCAGTGAAACAGTAAGATTTCTCTTTCATCAACTGACTAATGAACTTACCTTCTCTCACTCAGACACACAGCTATTACATAGAACGTGGCACATTTCTTCATATATTAAAGAAGTCTTAGTTTTTAAGATATATAGATATATGTATTTGGATAAGGCTCATCTTAACCATTCTATTATTTATATACTCTTAAACTGACATAAGAGCTCATTTTATTCTTTTTTTATAAAAGAGTTTTCATTCTTATAAAAGTAATGCATACTTAATTTACAAATGTCTCAGTGTGATAGACATATAAAGGTCTATATATATAGACATATAAAGACATATAAAGAGAGACAGAGGGCACAGGGAGAGGGAGAATTTTTTAAACTAATTAATTAATTAATTAATTTGACAGACAGAGATCACAAGTAGGCAGAGAGGCAGGCAGAGAGAGAGAGAGAGAGAGGAAAGGAAGCAGGCTCCCTGCTGAGCAGAGAGCCGGATGCGGGGCTCCATCCCAGGACGCTGGGACCATGACCCGAGCCAAAGGCAGAGGCTTCAACCCATTTTTTTTTTCTTTTGTCTTGGTTATCATCTCAATATTACACAGCATGGATAAATGATAATTTATTTCACCAATTTGCTGTTGATAGTTGAAATAGAAAGTCAAAGGAACTCTGGTGCTTACCTTCCACAGGGCTAATATGAGCAGCATTAATAGCAATAGTCCAGCAAAAGCACTCAACAGGATGACCCATAACGGCACCCTGCCCGGCAGTCCATCTTTGGATATTTGAATACCGAACTGAAATTTATTTAAAAAGACTGTTAACGTTGATAAACACCTATTATATGTCCTGGTACATTGAGTTCTTGCAGGCTATAATTTTCTACCAAACAATGTACTTAATCTGATTACTACCTACAGAGAAAACCTTGAGTTTACATTTATAAACGCTCTTCATCTATTCAAAATCTCTAAGCATGTCAAATTTGTTATTACCCCAAATATGTATAATCATATGCTTTAGAAATGCATACATAAAGAGCAAACTGTCTATGAATCAGAGTGCTTGGGAGTAGAGGTGCACTTAACTCACTGAGAACCCAAAGTATTATATATTTTGAAGATTTATTGATGGACTTTAGTGCATTATCATGACCGTAAAGGTTTAGGCTGGACTGTTACCCACAGGTTGCTGACATAAAAAAAACCTGAGCAGGTCTTCTTCTAATTCTAGTTTTCATGTGCTTTATTTTTTGTCTACAAATTTATATAAAAATTTCCTACAGTAAAATGTACAAATATCAAGTGTACAGGTAACATAAATTTCTGCACATATATGCAGCCCTATGTGCTTTTTATTAGACGGCATTGTCTCTGCCAGTCGACTGATCTTCAATCTATACATTAGGTCTTAACTGAAGGAGAACTTTGAGGTAAAAAGCTGTTAGTTAGGTTAATGCAGCTGCTCCATGTGTCCCCCAAACCATGGTGAGACTTGTCTGCCCTGGGTCTTATCCCTAGGTTTCTAAGAAAAAAGACTAATTCAGGGTAGATCTCACGATGAGTAACAGTTCAAGTTACTATGTTGGCTTGTCACAGGGACCATCTCAATTCCTAACGCTAGAGGGAAGACTGGAGGTAAAAAAGGGAATGGGGAGATATTTACATATATTGGATACTGATACAAACTATTCAGATGGCTCCGTGTGGGTCACTGCTGATGCTTTGGGAACGCAGAGCTGGCACGCGTGTACATATATACAGAATAAGATCTTTTAGGACAGGTTTTAAATATGTCTAAAACAATTCCCTGAACTGACAGATGCAGAAGCTGAAATCTGAATGGGATCAGGGACTTCTCAAAGATCACACAATGACAAAGTGATCACTTTTAGTAATTTTAACAATGTAGGTATAATTTTCTTTTAGGATAAAATGTTGAATGATAGTTCCGAGGGGAGTTTTAAACTAACATTTAGGGGAAATAGAGCTAATTATAAAATTTCAATGAAACATATCTAGGAATCAAAAGTACTCTTTTACAATATTATTCATACTCATTTTGGGGGTGGTGTTTACTGGTAAAATTTTGGCTTCTCTGCATGTGGAACAACTTTGCATTTATCAGTATTCTTTATAATGTAAGTAAATATATGCTTATATTCTTTTACCAGGGGTCATTGACATTGGAACTACTTGAGATAAGTATTAATTTGAAATAAGAAAAATTTTAAACAATATCTGAATGTCAGATAGCTTCCAAATAAAATTAAATGACTCATACTATCCACATGGGTGGGATATTTAAACTCCCCCATGAAAAGAGGAGAAATGTTTACATATCCACATCAGTAACAAGTATTCTGGCTTTATTTTATAATGAAGCAGGAGAGAGAAAACCTCAAACCATTTTGTTTTTCCCAAGGACTGAAGTGTGAATTTGTACGAGGGAATAACATTTCATTTTTGCTTCTGACTTCCCAATGACTACATGAAGAAAACCTTTCAAAATTTACATTTATTTCTGAAGTGTAGAGTCACTTTCTATAAAGTGTTTTTCAAGTCTGCTCTTCAGATATCAACTGCATTTTATAATGTCAGTTTTTAAGGAGGAAAATTACGAATGCATCTTTTGTTATCAAGGTGAAAGTAAAAACACCAATGTATTGTGATAGTTACAAGCAGTAAAGTCAAACATGGCATGTTAATTGTAAATATCATGGTTTTTCCCAGCTTCTTACAAAGAGGACTGAAATCACACTTGAAGTTAATTAAGTACAATTTGAAGCAAAAATGTCTGTTACTTAGTGACTAGCTAGTCACCGCTTTAGGTTCTATAAGCAATTATAAATCATTATGTCACAAAATTCAGAGTGATATGTATAATGTTTTCAAAACTTAGAGTTGCTCTTACCTCTCTTTTTTGATTGCCAGTACTTAAAATCAGTGATGTATTTTCACTCTGAAGGTCTGCCCTTACAGTAAGATTTAAGCTAGAAAAACGTGTCTGAAAAGCAAACAGAATTTATATTCAATATATTATGCTAATCAGAGTAAGAGCTAGTCATGTTTGAGCAGTGCAATTTTTAAAATGGAGATTTTCCTGAGAGGTTTAAAAACACTGGTTTTATTAACATCCAAATGAACAGGTTGTTTCAAGCGACGACCTGTCCCTCTTCTCTCCACTCAAATTGTCACTTAGGTCCTTGTTATAGAATGCAACAATTTTCAAAATCATTTTCTTCAGATTTATCCTTAGTAAAAACAAACCTCAAACCCTGCCCCCTTTCATACAGCTAGATATGAAATAGCTACACTCTGGTAATGAAGTTTATATAGGAGCTTGTGTAGGATGAAACACAAAATTGCCAATATCCAAGTTTGTGACTTACAAAAATTGCAACTTAATATTTTTAACTTATGAAAATTGCAACTTAGGTTATGATCAAATCCTAAAAATGGGAATTTCATATAATTAACCAAACACTTCTATGAGAGAAAGAAACCATACAAAATACAAATGGATTAAGTTTCAAAGTAGCTTGTTGTCAGACAGATATGACTATTAGAAGTTAAAAAATATCCTTCTATTTTATATATATATAGTATATGTAGTATATATAAGTGTGTATATGTAGTATATATAAATGTGTGTGCATATATCTTATATATAAATTATGTATTATATAGTATATATAAATGTGTGTATATATAGTATAAATTGTATATATATATAGTATACATAAATGTGTGTACATATATATGTATATATATGTAAAATCTGATCTAATACAATAGATCAACAATATGTGCTAGCTCTATTTGTTGTTAATGGTGTCAAGGAGTCAAGCGCTGTCTCTCTTTAATTCTTTGTCCCTTAACTGGGTTCTATTGTGTTAAGATAAATGCAAACTTTGATACAGTATAGGTGTTCATTTCTAGAGGTACAAAAAAAAAATTGTAAAAGAGACTGAAAACAAAAGTATATATCTGGAAGGGCACCTTGGAGATAACTTAGTTACGAATAAACAAGGAAAATGAGACTCATTTGGTTGGTTAAATAGAGCCAGGTTTGAACCACATATTTTTACACTTCCAGTTCTTTCTACAGAAGCACTGTACTTGGTATATACTAAGTAATGAACAAACACACTGGTTAACATAATTCAATAATTCAATAATTGCAGAGAGCAATGCAATCACTTACTTTTATAAAAGTTGGTTTCCATACGATAAGTGAAACATTCACTTGGGTCATGTCAGAAGGAATCAAATTACATGTAATGGTAGCAAATTTACACGTACTGCAGTCCTGTTTAAACAATCAGAGGTACATATTAGTACCTTTGTCATTTGACAAAAAGATACCATATGAAGATATTCTACAAGGTAGCTATTTTTAGGCTGATATTGAATTTATTCACTTAAAAGGCATGAGATAAAACTAGTACTTGTCTTGGTTATCTGTATTTACCGGAATTGTGCCTCTTTTGAGAACTTCAGGTTTGGATATAATTGTTTTCTTCCCAGAGTTGACGCCAAGAGGGTCCTGAAGGCTACTGGGTCTGCAGTTCGCATTCTAAGAAGTGAAAATATTTCTTTTATCAGACAATGCCAGATGTCCGAGGGAAAAGTGACCTGGTATAATAATGTGAAGGATCTGAGAGACAGCCATTGTCATAGATGAAAGATCCATCTTCAGGAGTGTGCAATATAGAAGAAGCTATTCTGTAGTAGCCATATTCACCGACTCCCAGGTAATAATGACTGTTAGCATGCTACTTTTGAATTGTAATAGATATCAGGGAGATTGTTATCAAAAAGGAAGGGTGCTAGTGGAACTTACTACTGTGTAACATGCTCATTAATTTATTGTTTTCATCAAATTTTAGTTGTAAATTCCCATAATACAGAGAGAGAAAAGAAATTAAAACTATGGTGGGAAACAAAAGCGTTGGCATTTGTTATTCAATATGATGGCTCATACGATGGTTTGTGAAACAAACAAAAAAAGAGATGAGCTTTCATCTGTATTTGTGTATTCATCCAATAATATTTCAGGAGTCTCTAAACACCAAGGGTAAGATACTTGGTCTATGTGGGAAGAAGATGTAAGTCAGCAGCCCTATAAATGTTGAGATGCCATGTTTATAAGACAGCTAGTTCTTAGATTGTTTTTCTAGACTTAACTCTAATAAACATTTTGTTCATCAAAACTCTCTACAGCCTTGATAAAAGATAATAAGGTTAAAGTTCATAAGTAATAGGAAAAGTACAATTTTAGTCTTTCTACATCCTCACTAACTTGCTTTTTTGGATTAGAGAGAAATGGTAGAGATTTTTAAAAACTTTTATTTATTTATTTGTCAGAGAGAGAGAGAGAGAGCGCACTCAAGTGCACAAAAAGGCAGAGTGGCAGGCAGAGGTGGAGAGAGAAGCAGGCTCCCTGTTGAGCAAGGGACCCAATGCGGGGCTGGATCCCAGCACCCTGGGATCATGACCTGAGCCGAAGGCAGCGGCTTAACCGACTGAGCCACCCAGGCATCCCAGAAATGGTGGAGATTTAATTTTTCTTGTTTTTAGGGAAACATTTGAAGATCATAATCCAACTATCACTGTTTTTACTTCTTTATTTCTGAGAGTATTTTAAGTAAAAATAAGTCTCTGAAGTGAAGACAGATTGTCAAATGCTGATAATACGCATGCATTGCTTTAACATTCATTGTGATTTTCTATGTCTTAGAGACTGAACCAACACAATTTACTACATTGACTTATTCAAAGCTATAGGTACAAAATGGGTGCGATACCGCTATTACTTGGGATAAGTGAGTAAAAAAGTGCTTTACTGTTTTACGTGCAGCTGTTAAATTGCTTAGGAGCATTTAGGAAGTCTCTTTTTTGAGATGCTTGATGACCTCAAAAATATTAAAGCTCTAACAAACATGTTAAGGCACAAATAAACAAGTAGTTACCTAAAATCCACTCCAGTGGATTGAGTAGTATTCCAAAAAGACATGCCCAAGTCCTAGCACTTGGAATCTGGGAACATGACCTTATTTGGAAAAAGGGTCATTTGGAGGCACCTGGGTGACTCAGTTGGCTAAGCTTCTGCCTTCAGCTTAGGTCATGATCTCCAGGTCCTGGGATCGAGCCCAGCTTGGGGCTCCCTGCCTACAGGTAGTCTGGTTCTCCCTCTGACCCTGTGCCTGCTCCTGTGCTCATTCTCTCTCTCCCTCCCTCTCAGATAAATAAACAAAATCTTAACAAAAGAAAGAAAGAAAGAAAGAAAGAAAGAAAGAAAGAAAGGAAGAAAGAAAGAAACAGGTTTATTGCAGTTGTAATTAAGGATCTCCAGATGAGGGGCGCCTGGGTGGCTCAGTGGTTTAAGCCGCTGCCTTCGGCTCAGGTCATGATCTCAGGGTCCTGGGATCGGGTCCCGCATCGGGCTCTCTGCTCGACAGAGAGCCTGCTTCCCTTCCTCTCTCTCTGCCTGCCTTTCTGCCTGCTTGTGATCTCTCTCTGTCAAATAAATAAATAAAATCTTTAAAAAAAAAAAAAAAAAGGATCTCCAGATGAGGTCCTTCCATTTAGGATGGGCTCTAAATTCACTGATGAGTGTGCTGTAAGAGACCGAAGAGGCAAAGACACAGAAACTCAAGGAAGATGGGCACGTGAAGACAGAGGCAGAGACTGCAGTTATGCTCCCACAAGCTCAGGCATGCAAGGGGTGACAGCAGCCCCCAGAAGCTAGGAGAGAGGCATCCCTGTGAGCCTCTAGGGGGACCAAACATTGTTGGCAACTTGATCGCAGACGCTGGTCTCCAGCACTGAGTAAGAATAAATTTCTGTTGTTTCTAGCCACCCACCTGGGTTAACTTGTTACCACAGCAGTTGTAGGAAACTAATGCATCTACTAAGTAGCCAGTGGAAGTTATTATTATTATTTAAAATTTTCTAAATTCTTCTCCAGGTCACTTTGGTAAAGCTCTTTATCACAAGTGGCATGCAAAACAAAAGGCTTTAAATACAAATTGAAGAAGATAATAATTACGATGTCATTCCAAGGCACACATGGCTTACATTAGAAGACGACCATCCACTTGGGTATAGCATAGGATAACCATCTGATGTCAAGTTGGGAAATGAAACCGACAGCTTAAGTTCTGGCATTGGAAAATGTCCACTCTTTCTAATCTACGGGAAAAAAAAATAAAAATTAATCCTCTCTTCCTCTTCCAACAGCACCCTTTCTGCCTTAGGTAGGACATTTGTTCCTTAACTGATTTAAGTTGTATAATATTTTGAATCTGAAAGTGAATGCAGGCAGCTTATGGCACTGGACAGAGAGCTGGCATGATTAAACAAGAATAAAATAGGGATGCTTCATAGTGCCGTATGTATCAGCGATAATGTATATTGGTCCTTCATCTTCCCAGTCCCAAAATAGGACTGGGATTAAGAAAAGTCAGAATTAAATTTCTTCATGTTCATCGTCTTTTTGGATCCACTAGTCTTTTGGAGGTGGGAAGGAAGGAGAACATTTACTCGACCCACTCAGCACACGTGAGCCTATTTTGTTTGCCTCAACCAGTCTGCTGTAACCCCTTAGGCCCACAAATCATTTCTCAGCCCAGCCACATGGCATCTGCCACCACTGCACAGGCAAACCAGATAGCCATCTGCTTCCTTTCACTATCCTATCTCCAGCTAGGGCTACTGTGTCAATAATGACTGATAATCCAGATGGATGAGAGTCACATTGATTCTTCTCTCACTGCCTATATGTTTTTATCTACTAAACTACCATTCCCACTGAATATCACATCATGCCACCAGTGGTGAGTGTAGCACATAGGGAAGGAAAGCCAGGCAGGATGAAATTCATCAGGAAGTTGAATTTACTATTCAAAAGTCCTCACAGGTTGAATTGGAGCAACCAGGTGCTATGGGCCTCCCTTCTTCCACTCAAGCATAATTTTCAGGACCTACACCTTCTTTACACCTTCCCTAGGCTGAATTCCTAGGTGAGTAGGGAGTTCCTTAATCTAGATGCCAGAAAATCCAAAGGATCTATCCAACTGAGCCTTCTGGACTGGGAGTTACACAGATCTGAAACAATTCCCTGTGGTTGCCAAAAACAAAATGCATCCCTTAATCTTGGAATTCTAGGAATTCCTGACCAGCTGTGCCGGGCCTCTTAAGCATGCTCCTTGACTCTTGTCCCTTCTTATTGTAATAGGCCTTAAACTTGCCTGCCATGGTCTCCCACTCTAATTCCATCTGCTTTCTGGTAAGTAATAAAAAGAAAAATCATGTAATCTGCAATTAACTTTTATTTTCTTCTGATTAAAAACAATGTTATTTACAGAAACAATGAAAATATTGAAAATAAATGGGAAGTTTTCTACAATTCTCCTACACTGGTAACACTTTAGTGTACAATTTACCTATCATTGGCATATATGTAAACATTATAAAATTTGTATCATATAAAATACAAGATTTGGCACCCCATTTATAAAATGTATTGTCATGGTCTTTTCTAATAAACTTAGAGATTCTTTGAGAATATGACTTTCATTAGCTGCTTAATAATAACCATGATATCAATATTTTTTTGTTTTCTTTTTGATATCAATATTTGTTTATGTTCAATATTCACTTATATTCCAGACACTATGCTAATTCTCTTATTTGCATTAGTGCCTTTAACCCTGTTAACAACAGTATGGGGTAGATTCTCTTAATATCCCTATTTAACCTATAAGAAGACAAGGTTAAATTGGGAACAAAGAACTTTCAAGGTCACAGAGCTAGTAAATAGCGAATTAAGTTTTTTTTTTTTAATCTAAAATATGTCCTCTTTAGCTGTCTCTCCCTTGAATAACTATCTGATAATTTATTTAAGCAATTTTATGTGGTTAAACTTTTATATTGTTCCCAGGTTTCAATTTTTAAACTGCTATAAATGACACTGGTAACAGTATTTTCCAGGGGTGCCTGGCTGGTTCAGTCGGGAAAGATGTGACTCTTGATCCTGGGGTTGTGTGTTTGAGCCCCATGTTGGGTGTAGAGATTACTTACAAATAAGTAAACAAACAAACAAACAAATAAATAAACCAATAAAATTTAAAAAAGAGTATCTCTGAGAATAAATCTTTGTATCACCAATAATTTTCTATGGTACATTTCTAGTAGTAAATTCATTCACGGCTCTCACCTAAGAAAATGTTCCCATATATTCTTTTTTCAATTCCATTACTCCAGCTTTAAGTTTTATCCCAGCAAAATAATGAGATAAAAAAATTATGGTCAGGGATATCCTTAACAATGTTATTTATATCAGCATTATTTATAATAGCTTAAGAGTACCTGTTTCCAGTTTGGACCCTAGTAAACCATACGAAGATCTGTAATATTCAAAATTCATTCCTCCCTCCCTCCCTTCCTCCCTTTGTTCCTTCCTTGTGTTTTTGTTGAATTCTTTAATCTAGGAAAAGCAAATAGGGCTAGAAGAGCTTGGCAGCCAAAATTTCAAAAAATAATCTGAGTAATAAGGTGATTGTCATTCATGCTAATTTCCGCCAAAATCTTGTCATAGAAATTTTAGCAAAGAGCACAGATAAAAACAATAGAATGAATCTTGAGAGGATACATTTATTTTACTTGTAAGAGAACTTCCTTTTCCACTGTGGGCAATTCCCAAAGAGACTGAGACCATTTTCACAGATAATAATGTTGTATTATTTCATACTTCTGAATACATATTTAAATCCATCATTTGAATTGGACCCTCTTTTACTTGAGTAATATTAACTCTAGTCTGTGTTTGTAAGTAGGCATTACCTAAAATTAAAGTCTGGTTCAGCTCCATAATTGCTTGTTATAATGGTTAGGAAAAATTCATTATGAGGAATTTAAAGATAAAAATAATTGTTGTAATAGAAAACATCACTTAAGGATTTGGTAGGAGGAACATAAGTTATAGTATGATACCTATGGAAGGCAGCAGTGAGGAGAAAGAGATATGTATTTATTTGTTAAGTAAAATATTAACAAGATATCTGAAGTAATCAATTTCTGAAATAGTCATAATTATTTTTTTAAGTGCATTTCTCACTCATACTGAAAAAATAATGTAAATAAACTATAGGTTTATAGATAGTGTCTCTTTGGTTTTATAAATTTATTTTTTCTAGGAAGTCAACCGAAGCATGTGTTAGGAGGAAATCTGTGCCTTAGTTTTTAAAATTGCTTCAAAATATAATTATAAATAATTCTTCGAATAAAAGTACTTCAAAATAGTGAAATTATAAAAAAATTCTGGAATACAGAGATTAACTGTTGAATCAACATGTTTCTATGTGTCTGTTAATACTTTCATTTAATTTATAAGCTTATAAATTACTCCTTGACAATACTAATTTAGAGGTAGATTCTTACCAAGTAGAAGATATTAATTTCATCTCCAATGTCCTCAGTAGAATTAATAACTTCAGGAACAGTCTCATTGGCCGCAATTGAAATATGGTATTCACTTGCAGAGCTTAGAATTAATTGGGAGAAGAAAAACAAAACACAATGAAGTTTAACTTTTATTTGACCTCACTCTTTTTCTTTCTTTATACCAGGTAATCCCACAGAAAGTACCCGTAGAGATTTCAAGTAAGAGGTAAATTCTTTTACCCTGAAACCTACAATTACTTCTTTGAGGAGGGTAAGAATGAGAAAGACTATATAATTTAGTTCAGTAAGTCACTGAGGCCAATTTGGCCTTAAAATGTGAAAATATATACAACTTTAAAATAAAAGTTTCATTGTTACCAAGTGAAAGTTTCTATTAATTCACTAACATCGTTTATATTTTGTGAATAATGAGGCTAAAACAATATTTTTAGTAGTGCTGAATTTTAAATAGATTTAAAAAATTGTTAAGCTTTTCATATTAAAGGCCTATATTTACTGCTAAATTTAAAAATTCATTCTTTTCCATGTTCTTTGGATGAACTTGGTGGAATGAAGTATAATAAAAATATTATAGGTGTTTGCCAAAATTTTAATAAAATGAAAAATTCTTGGAAAAAATCATTGTACCAAGAGAAGTGGATAACAGCAGATAGAAAACAGCAAATAGAATTCAGAGGCTAAATAATATATACAAAATCTATTTGTATATAAACCCTATGATCCTCTCATTTTTGTTGTTATCAGAAAAAGCAAAGTGCCATAGAAAATAAAGTAAAAAAATAAGACTTTTAGACTAAACTTGCCTCTGATTCTTATACTTTTTATATACATTGAACATTTTTTTTTTTTTTTAGCAAAAGCTTGGAGTCTTGCTTAAGCAAGGGAATTTGTAGTGGGAAACATTGCCAATATGATTTGTGTTTGGATAGATTGAAAGTTCTTAGGGGAAAGCATAATTTATGAATTATGCAAGAAGTAAACAGCCCTCATCAATAAGAAAGATTTAATCTAGTGTGTCCAGAATGGCCAGGCTGATCAGATCCCTCACAACGAGAAATTAGGGCTAAGAAGTATGCTGGTGACCTCCAAGAACACTAGCATTTGTAAATTACATCTTCTAGGTCTTCAGAGTTTAGACTGGACTGGTAATGAGTTTAGAGTGGACTGCTAATGCCATCCAGGATCATTAGCACCTCACATATAAGATTATTTAGCATGCTGGGACTTTAGAGGACATGAAAATTTTCCAGAGGGCTTGTTTAACACAGATTTCTGGGCCCCAGAGTACTGAATCAGATTCAGTAGATTGGGGGTGGGGCCAAGAATTTGCCTAAGTTCCCAGGTGCTCCTGATGCCCTTGGCCAGGGACCACACTTTGAGAACCACTGGGTTTGTAGAAAAGCATCAACGTAAAAATGCAGTTTCCTCCTACCTGTAAAACTGAAGTCCAACTTCATATTTTACTGGGATAGAAATGTTTACTTCATTATCAGAAAGGGCTTCAGGAGGTTCTTCGCTGTCACTAGGAAATACATAGCATGTTTAGACAAATCATGAAACTACGAACTATTTAGAGACATTTCTGAGCATTTGAAGCGCAAGCTTATCTTGGCAACTAAACAAAAGCATAAAAGAATAGAATTCTTGTTTTTGCGTTTTTGTTTTGTTGTTGTTGTTGTTCAGTCAGGGTGGGGAGGGAGGTCACAAATGGGTATTATTAAATTTCCCAAGTTGATTCTGAATTGTAGCTAGGGTTGAAAACCAGAATGATTTCTCAAACTTCTATGAAGATTATGGATAAGTAACTCCGGCTCAGTCATTAAATACACAGATTACTAGGCTTTGCTCCTTGAAATACAGATTTAGTAGGTAGGTTTGAGGTGGGACCTAGGAATTTGTGTTTTTAACAGAGATCACAAAGTGATTCTTTTTTTTTTTTAATTTTTATAAACATATATTTTTATCCCCAGGGGTACAGGTCTGTGAATCGCCAGGTTTACACACTCCACAGCACTCACCAAAGCATATACCCTCCCCAATGTCCATAACCCCACCCCCCTTCTCCCAACCCCCCCTCCCCCCAGCAACCCTCAGTTTGTTTTGTAAGATTAAGAGTCACTTATGGTTTGTCTCCCTCCCAATCCCATCTTGTTTCATTTATTCTTCTCACAAAGTGGTTCTTATTTATTCCTCACCGATGAGGACCTCACAAAGAGACATGACTAGGTTTACATGGTGGAAAGTCAATATAAAATCTTTCGTCTTCTTGTTTTAATAGTCCTTCCATGCTTATTATTTGATGCTTATGTTATTTGTTCAAGATTTATTCCCTTAAGTTGTCATTTCAATTATACATTAGGTAAAGGCATGCATATTTACACATGCATATGCATATCTCATACTCCCATGCATTAAAAAAAAACACAGTGAGGGGTATAACAGTTACCAACACTGGCTCTGGGGCCAGCATGCATGGTATTGTTATTTAATTTCTCTTTGCCTTGGTTTCTTCATCTATAAAATGGGGATTTATCATAAGTGATAAATAAATGATGATTATAGTACATGTAAAGTGCTCAACATTGTGCCTAGATGTAGGAAATAAAAAATACTAGCTTTCATTATTTTTATCACACATACCCTCTCCACCAAGTGACCAAGCACCTAGCATTTGGTCTCGCAGAATGGACAATGAGGACCTCTCAATGGCTTTGCCATACCCAAGTGTGCTAAGTGGCTTGGTGTGAGCTAGAGTAGAGCAAAAGCAGCACCCTACTTTGGGTTATAGGTATTTGTGGGACAGGGCTTTTGCTATGACTGGTCCCATCTTCTCCTACCTGTTCCCTACTGTGGCCAGATTAGTCTTCCTAAGAAACAGCTAGCTCTGTATATAAACTTCACCCCTCAAGAACTTTTCTGGATCCTTCTGGTTTGCTTAGTTAAGTAAACATGCCCCATTCTTACATTCAATACTCACCATAACATGGTGGGATGCACACTCCCTGTTTATCTTCTGTTACTCCTTTTTGTATTCTCTATATTTGAGCTAAAATGGATTACCTGATATTCCCTCAGTAGGTCTAGTGGTTCACTATTGAGTTTTTGCTCAAGCTGTATACTTTTCCTAAAATGCTCTACTTAATTCCATTTACTAACCTATGCTTTGCTACCCAACCTTTAAGGTCCTTCTCCTTGATAAAGGTTTCTTGGGGTCTCATTGTCAAGTGGATATAACTTAACCTCTATTATGTCTCTGATACACAGTTTTTATTTCTCTAATGAATTTTCCTTGTTGTACCCTATATTATAATAATTTATATATTAGTCTTTGCCTCCTATTTAATGTTTACTCCATGAAGTTTAAATCCTTATTAATTTTTATATTCCCTATAGTGACAAATTCAGTATCTTGTCTGTAGTAGATGTCAAATAAATATTTGTTGAGCTGGATTAAATTGAGCATACAGAATTCATTTACCCAATAATTTATTTTCTCATTTATTCATTCATTCTATATTTACTCAGCAATTATTGGATGTGAGGCACCATGCTAGATACTGGGGAATAAAGCAACAAAAGATAGAATTTTATCTCAAGGAGCTTTTGGTCCCGTGAGTGATTATACTTAGAAGAAAGCTAAGACACTATTTTAGTTTCCTTATTAGCCTTTTGTTATTTGTTATTTGTTATATGGGTATTGGGTGATATCTTTCAGAAGATCTGACTGATTTGGATAAAATGTATTAAACTACAAAAGGGCATCATAAAACTTTAAATCCATTTAATGATCCAGTTGAACTTGATGGGCTGCCAGTACAAGTTAAAATAGCAATCCTGTAAAAATTTTTAAATAAATTTAAATGCAATTTGATAGATATAAGTAATATGTGATTACAACATGTTTTACAGCTCATAGAATCAATGGTTTAATATTGGTAGGTGCATTAATATTGGCATTAATTCTAAATTTCTTATTTAAGTTAATCATATGGATGTTTTTGTGAAGTAAGGGGGTTCACTCCTTTTACTTTTACTGGTCTCTCATAAAAGCTGTAAGAAGTTCTAGTGAGTCTATAAAGCAAAATATTCTAAATAATGAAATTACATACTTATACATTTACATACACATACACTCATGCACACATATCAACCAACCTTGTTGCACTTAAGTGAATGATCACATTTTCCATGAGATAAGATGTGTTAAACTGAAATAATACTTTGAAAGTAACCTATGAAATAAAAATATGTTTAGTCTAGTAACAGATAAAGTAGTAAAATGTTTACATTGATCAAAATATTTAATTACATTAATGATATTTCCTAGACTGAAACTGCAAAGTTATTTAAGAAATATTACCTAAGAAAATAAAACCTAATCACATCTCAAAAACAGAACAAGATATACATGTACTTTTGGATGCAAGTATGAAATATGCTTTGTATATTAATATGAATTTAAACACTTTATTCAAATCACATTAATAAAAATAATTTATACTACATCAACTATTACCATGAAGGTATATTCTATGTATTACATTACCATTTTCTACCAGATCACAACCATAAGCAATGTAATTATGAAATAGTCATAGTTAAACTTTAATATGTAAACTTCTACCATCTATATATGTTCATTATAAAATAGGGGAAAACTATGTGGGTCCATTAATTTGAATAGTACAAAAAAGTTTTGGGCTTTTAAGGAATAAAAACAAAATGAAAAAATAAAAGACTTATTTATAATAAACTATAATAATAACAATAATGTAGTAAGTTTTGCTTACAAATTGCATAGTTAAAATAATACCTAAGAAAAACTAACACCTAATACCTAAGAAAAACTAATACCTAAAAAATAATACTTAAGGAAAACATTTTTGTTATACCAACATTCTGGTACAGGTTAACTTATTTTTAAAAACGATGCCTGAGCATAAAAACTATATAATTAGGACTCTTCATAAACACTGACAGACAGGTCAGAAACTGGATTACTTATTTGAAGACACGGGTCCTCAGCAAAGTTCTAGTCCAAGAACCCTCACGATAATCTTTATTAAGCTATTTCTTATTCTGAAAACTAATCTTGGTTTGCGCTAACTAGAGTGTTTTGGAATTTGGCCAGCCAAAAAGATGGCTCAAAGTGCATAATTAATAGAGACTTTTAAAATTTTACTTTTGTGATTAAGTGCCAGACAGGGCAGAGTTTGATATTGAAAACTCTCTTAATCAATTTAGGCCCATTCACAGAAGGGAGGATTAGAATTCACGTGTCATGAGATTTGCATGGTTGTACTGTATTATGTGTGGAGTTTTCTTTTGTATTTTCTTTCCACATATATTTTGGGTTACACTAAAAAAAAATCTTTTCTTAAGAATCTGCATATCTGCAGTATGCTTCTTGCATTGAAATAATAATCATAATTCTAATAGGAGATTACTGGGTGGGTTTGAACTATAATACTTCACAAAGGGTCCAATTGCCAAATTGCCTCTCAGTGAGCTCCTTTTTTCCTGCCTTCATTAGACCCCTGACTGGCCTGAACATTTAAGACTTGGCATTTCTGATGAGTCTTCAGACTTTGGGAAGATACTAGCAGAGAAGTAGGGTTGAGGAAGGTGCCTATTCTCTATTGACATGATCCTGAAATGTTTAAACCATAAATTTAGATCTTGGAGTCAAAGTATATCTTAACTGTAAAGCCCATGCAAAAATCCCTTGCAAATTATCTTCCCATCTCTATATTGATGGCATGAGATGCTTTGATTTAAGCTTTTACTCTAAGCAGCAAGGAATTGTTAAAGAAAGAAAAAGTGATCGAAAAGTAATTAAGATTGTAATTAATATCTCTAAATGCTGAAATGTAACACAGGCTCTATTATTATTCTTAAAGAAATGGAGATAGTTCCATGGTTAATTATAGTGGTCAGAGGAAGAAGTAGAAATGAGTTGAAATTCACTATTTCTATGTCAAAATAGAGGAATCATGGGTATATTTTTTCAAATAGGATATATGTTTTATAGATTTTTAGGGAAGAAACATAATTTCACAATAAATTTCATTTGAGATAGTCAAGAAATGGGCTCAATAATGAGGTTCCTAAAGTAAAGTGGTACACCTAGTTATTTTTATAGTTAAAATGGTTTATTGAATTCAGTGATAATTACTGTCATTAGCAGTTTTTTCAGTCCTTAGTAGCTATGCCATCTGTGTGAAGGGAAAAGACCTCTCTGAATTCTCATTTGCAAAAAGAGGAGCTAAAAGACTTCATTATAGATATGACTCTGTCATTTCCAGATGTCTAACTCAGTGTTTGTCATCTTTTTAGGATATGTGATAAAGGTGACAAAGATCTATTTTGAAGTTTTATATTAAAAAATGTTATAATGTGAAGAAGTTGAAATTGGGATGGTATTTCTATCTTTTTTTTAAAGACTAAGTCAAGTAAGTAAAATATCTTCTTATCTCATCACTTTGATTCAATATTTCCCTCATTAACTCAATATGAATGGAGGAGCAAATATACTGAAAAGTAACCTTCAATGAAAATATATGCAAATATGTTGTTTATCATTCAAGGTGATAACTATTCTGTTTTTCATGGAAACAAATATTGTTTTCAAAAAGACATGAAAGCACTCTCTCACTTCTGTTCAACTACTACTGTAGGTTTTAGCCAGGGTATGTAGGCAAGAAAAAGAAATAAAAGGTACTGGCTTGGGAAGGATGCCTCTATTTGCAGATGACATGATCTTATATATAGAATATCCTAGGAATCCTCTAAAAACTATTAGAACTAATAATTTCAGCAAGGTTTCAAGACAAAAGATCAATATTAAAAAATCATTTGTATTTCTATACATGAGGAATAAACAATCTGAAAATAAATTTAAGAAAAGAATTTCATCTAAAATAGCATTAAAGGGGGTGCCTAGGTGGCTCAGTGGTTTAAGCATCTGCCTCTTGATTTCAGCTCAGATTATGATCTCAGGGCCATGAGATCAAGCACCATGCTGGGCTCTGTGCTGAGTGTGGAGTCTGTCTAAGATTCTCTCCCTCCCTTTCCATCTGCCCATCTCTACCACTTTCTCTCTCTTTAAAAAAAATAAAAATAAATAAAAAAAATAAAATAGCATTAAAAAAGAATAAATGCTTAGGAATACATTTAACAAAGGATGTGTAAAACTTGTATTCTGAAGAATATAAAACATTTTTGAAAGTAATTAAAGAAGATCTAAATAAATAGGAAGACATCCCATAGTCACGGATCAAAGACTTAATATCTTGAAGATGGTAATACTCCCCAAACTAATCTGCAGATTCAGTGTACTCCCTATCAAACTTCCAGCTGGCCTTCTTCGCAGAAAATGACGAGCTGACCCTAAAGTGAAGATGAAAATACAGGGGGCCTGGAAGAGCTGAACAACTTTGAAAAGGGAAACATAGCTGAAAGACTTACATTTTCAGATTGCAAAGATTGCAAAAGAGTTCAGTAATTAAAACAGTGTCCTGACATAAAGACAGACATCTAGATCAATGGAATACACTTAAGAATCAAGAAATAAACCCATATGTTTATGGTCAAGTCACTTTCAATAAAAGAGCCACAACAATTCAATGGAAGAATGAATGACATTTTCAACAGATGGTGTGGGGCAACTGGATATCCACATGCAAAGAATGAAGTTGGACTCTCTCCTTCTTACACAATACACAAAAGTTCATCAAAATGAATAGAGACCCAAATGTAACAGCTAAAACTATACAGCTCTTGGAAGGAAACACAGGAGTAGATCTTTGTGATCTTGGGTTAGCAAAGCATGAGGGACAAAAGGATAAATAGATTAGTTAGACTTCATCAAAGTAAACATCTTTGTGTTTCAAAGGGCATCATCAAGAAAGTGAAAAGACAAGGGCTTGGGTGGACAGTTGGTTAAGCATCTGCCTTCGGCTCAGGTCATGATCCCAGGGTCTCAGGATAGAGCCCCACATTGGGCTCTTTGCTCAGAAGGGAGCTTGCCTCTCTCCCCACCTCTGCCTGCTGCCCCCCCTGCTTGTGCTCTCTCTCTGTGTCAAATAAATAAATAAAATCTTTGAAAAAAAGAAAGTGAAAAGACAACGGGAGAAAATATTTACAAATCATTTATTTGATAAGTGACTTGAAAGCAGAATATATGAAGAACTCTCACAACTCAATAATAAAAAAAAGACATCCCAATTAAAAAATAGTAAAGGATCTGAATAGACATTTCTCCAAAGAAGATATACACATGGTCAGTAAGCACATGAAAGGATGTTCAACATCACTAGCTATTAAGGAAACACAAATCAAAATCACGGGCAATAACAATGTGAAGAAAGACATATATTGATGGTAGGAATGGAAGATGGGGCAGTCACTTTGGAAAACAGTTTTGCAGTTTCCTAAAATGTTGCACATAGTTATCACCTAACCAAGGAATTCCACCCTAAGAGAATGGAAAACATCCCCATACTAAAACCTGCACACAGATATTCGGATATTCGTAGTATTACGCATAGTAGCCAAAAAGCAAAAACAACACAAATGATAGATGAATAAATAAAATACGTTACATCCACAAAATGGAATTGTATTTGGAAATAAAAAGGAACTGCTGATACATGGATGGACCTTGAAAACATTATGGTAAATGAAAAAAGTCAGCTATAAAAGATCACAGATTGTATGATTCCATTTATATGATATGTCCGGAATAGGTAGACCCATAAAGAAAGAAAGAAAGTAGATTAGTGGTTGCCTGAGGTTGGGGGAGGGACTGGAGGAGAAAAAAGAGAAGTAACTGGTAATGTGTACAGAGTTTCTTTTGGGGATACAAAAATGTTCTAAGATTGATTGTGGTGATGGCTGCAGAATTCACCATTTGGTGAATATACAAAAGCTCACTTAACGGTACAGTTTAAATAAGTGAATTTTATGGTATGTGAATTATATATCAATGAGGATATTATTTAAAAGAGAGAGAGAAATGAAAAAAAGAGTTTCTATACTAAAGAGTTTCTATTCTAAAGTTCTAAAAGATTCTAAAAAATTGAAAGATTTGTTTTGCCTACAGGCCAGAAAAGCCCACTACTATTGGATAAAATATCAAGTATAATTTTAAATTTTGTCTTAGCGCTTGAGTTTGACTCATGCACTAATTGGTTCTTGATTCCAATGTCTCAAAATCTTGAACTCAACCTTCTTCATCTGCATCATCCTAAAATACCATTAGAGGGATTTATACATTTAACTTTGAGCACGGTATTTTCCATATCCGGTTGCCATATGTATGTTTTATAATCTGCTTACCTCTTCTCCTCTTCTCAGGAAAGGATAGCCAACCTTACATGTGAGATTATGATTGGATTCACAACTGTCTTTTTGGATAGCCTTGGAAGAAAAAGTAAGCAGAATTAGAACAGACACACAGGTGAAATGCTTGGGCTTGGTTTTTCCAGATTTTTCCCAGCTGTGCCTTGGACTCTGCCTTACTGAGATTTGTCTCTCAGTTTAGTTGGGAAAGTCACAGCATTATGGGATCACCTGTCTCACCAACCATGGGAAATCTGAAAACATTACTTGAGGGAGACTGTAAGGCAAAGCACATCACATATCTTGTCTAGGTGTCCCACTGCACAATGGACGTATTAACAGCATGCGCCACATAGGATGGATGAAATAATCCACACATATCAGACTGCCACGTGGAAGCCCACAGTGAGTGTCTGTCGTGAGAAGAGTTTCACTCAGTGGTAAGAGCACAGGTTCAGACCTGAGACCACCAGGAGTTCAATTCTGACTCCATCACTATTAGCTTTTTCCTTGTCAAGGAGAAAGGCTCACTTCTCTGAGCCTGATTTTCTGTTAAGTGAGGTCAGTCATACTCAATTTCATCTAACTGTAAATGCCACTGAATAGTAGGAGACTTGCCAGTATTTTGTGTATGAATAAGAGGAGGGGAAATGCTGCCAGGTAAGTAAATATATCGACTGTAAAATGCAGTTACAGCAAAGTTAAAATGTAACCAAAAGGGTTTATCTTAGAATCTCTGTAGTACAAAAATACCTAACTACTTAATGAGAATTGAGTAAATGGAATGCTTAGAACAGTGCCTGGAACATAATATGACTCAGGAAAAGGCTGTCATTATTATTACTGTTTTTACTGTTAATAGAAGTAGGGGAGACACGTTGTTTATTTTTATAGTCCCCCCTCTCTTCCAAAGCCATGAAGTTAGTTGAAGAGGACACTGGCAATGATTTTTAATATAGTCCACATTCCAGAGAAAAATTCAGTGGTAACATTTTTCTAGCATCATTTTGCACATCTGGATTTACAATTAGCATTCTTTACTGAATCTAAAATATGTGGTAGTAATGGAGGTCATTTTTTAAGCCTCTGTTAGTCATCATGTCCTTAAGTGGTATCCTAATAAATAGAGAGTAATATCAGTGAAAGTCTGAATTTACAGAAACTGGACAATAGAGTTCTAATATTGTATTAATAAGAGTATGGTTTTTAATGTGAATCATACATATTACTAATTCATATACATATAGACAGAATTGTAAATAAGGGGGATTCATTCAGAGATCAGAATTAAAAGCAAAATTCAAACGTGGAAGTACTAATTATTGCTGATATAGCATCTTATGCAGCTGTCTGTTATTGCCAAGATGAAAAAAAATTGTTATGACAATGACATGTTGTAATTTAACATCTCTCTTTCCAATGTAAGGATTTTACATAGAAAATGAGAAGTGGTACCTTGATTTTTCTTCATGTAAATATTTTTTTGTTCCATACATACATTCCTTTCTCTGCACCTCTGTTCAACTGTCTTGACTCTGTCATGTTTATATTTTTCTTTGAGTTTGTCTCAATTTCAGCTATGTAATGCCTCTATAAAATGTATGATTTTGATACATCAGTGATCCTATCCTCATACTGAACCTAAGAAAAGTCATAGATCTCTAAAGACATTCATCAAAAAAAAAAAACTTTAAAAAAAGTTTCATACTTTCACCATTAGTGAGTACTAATAATTTGTCCAAAATGCTCTCTATTCTTCTAAACCCAATAAAAACAATTAGTTCAGTAGCAGGAAAAGTCGGCTCAATAAATGATTATTACAAGAATAAACAAATATAAAACTAAAAGTTTACCTCAATTCCTGAAAAAATTAGATTTGGAGAATAGTGCACTATGGTTCTGGTGTTATAGGCACTGTCCTTTTTATTTTTGACTGTGAGACTAACATTGAACTTATCGTTATGAGACCTGACAATAAGCAGGTCCTTTTCTGTGGTGGATACTTTCAGGGCGAGGTCCGAGATACATTTATCCTTGTTTCCACAGTCTTTGGCGAAAGGAATCTGAAAATGGTCACAGGAAAGCGTTTTTCAACATTTAGTTAAGCATGATTGAAAATTACTTATTAACCTGCTTGGTGAAGTGACACATTGCCAAACTAAGTTAAGCAACTCATAAAAAGAACAGACTCCGCTGCAGAAATCATGAGGAATTTTAAGTTTATTCCTATAATTTATAGGGAAAAAGAATAAACTTCTGAATATAAATTCTTTCAGTCCCTTAGAGAACGCACAGTTTTCACACATGTTTTTTGCTGGCTTTAGTCTGCCAGAGTAGAATAGTTTCAAAAAAATCAAGTCAAGGGGCACCAGGATGGCTCAGTGGGTTAGAGCCTCTGCCTTCGGCTCGGGTCATGATCTTGGGGTCCTGGGATTGAGCTCTGCGTCAGGCTCTCTCCTTGGCGGGGAGCCTGCTTCCCCCTCTCTCTCTGCCTGCCTCTCTGCCTACTTGTGATCTCTCTTTCTGTCAAATAAATAAATAAATAAAATCTTAAAAAAAAATTCAAGTCAAGTACTCTAAGATCTAAATCTATGAGAGAACACTTCAACACTCAACTCCCGTTATGAGATTTTCTATTGAAAAAAATAAAAACCTTAGAAATGCAATAGGGCTCAGAGGTAACAAATGGTCAAACCACATAGCTAGAGTTTCCTTGACTGGTCTTCCCATTAAGCCCCACCCTCTTGTCTAAACCTTCACTAAGAGCCCTCCATTCTACCTCTCTTCTAAGCATCCCCCAACTCTCATTGCCACCATCACCTCTAGTCTAGCCATCCTTATTTTTCCCCGAACGAATGCAACAGATTCCTAAGTGGTCTCCTGCACCCACTCTTGCTCCAACCACGGTTCCTCCAATCACTCTCCACGTTGCAGGTGGAGTAATCCTTAAAAAGATATAAATCCAGTGCTATCACTGAAACAATCAAAACTACCAACAGCATCCCATTGCTTCAAGATAATCTGTGCAGTAGCATGAAGCCCAGAACAACCTGGTTCCTTCCTATGCCTCCCTCCCTATCCCACGTCACCTTCCCACCTCGCTCTTCAGCTTCAGCCACATTAGAGAGTTTAGTGCAGTTCCTTTATCCCTCAGACCTTTTACACACGTTTCTGTGCATAAAACACTGTTCCCTCCACTCCTATGAATAGGATGGAAAATCCTCCTAGGCTTCAGGTCTCCACTTAAGTGTCACAACTTCTGTCTGCTGAGGCGGAAGTTCCCATCAAACAATTAAATTCTCCTCCACACCACATGCTTTAATCCAGTAAGACCTGTTTCCTAGGTTAGACTGTAAACTCTGAAGCTTGGTACACATAAGACACCCAATCACTATTCTTGAAAGGAAGAAAGTGAAAGTGAAAGATACGGGTGTAGAGAAAACGAATTCCCCACCCCGAATGTTTCCTCCACTGGTGCCTCCCCATCTTCTTGCTCGCTCACTCTTTCTCAGGGGCAAGACAATGGACTCTGTGGATTTGGAAGCAGGAGCGGGGTGAGTACAGCTCTTCCCACCTCTTCTGCTCTTGTGCCCATGGGAGCCATACATGCTTGCTCTCTATTTCCATTCTGCAAGTTTTATGAGGTGGGCCCCCTTGAAAGAGGCCTGAGATTGAGGAGCACTGCTGATGAATGCACTTGGTTATCTGTGGTCTAAGCCTTGTTCAGCAGGGGGACACCCAATATGCCTAAGCCATACTCGAACCCGGTGTTTATTAGTAATAAAGGGAATTCCTGTAGACTAATCCATGTTCTTCTTTCAATTGGTCCCAAATTTAGGGGAGATAAAAATAGGTGCTATTTGTAAGTTCCTCCAACAATAGGAAGCCGAAGAGTTGAGAAAAGTCTAGAAGAGTCTCATTCCTTTTTTAAAAAAAATGAGATAGGGTTGTATGTGTGTGTCTATGTGTTTTAGGGTCCCCCCCCAATATGTCACATGCAGGCATTCTGAATTTAAAACAAAAATCCGACTTACATATTCATGTACTGAATTTGGTAGGGAATCATCAAGAACAGGCCCATTTTCTGGATCAGTGAGATTAAAATCCAAAGTTATCCTTACAGAGTCCCGAAAGTCATGCTTGTCCTACAGATCGAAACAGAACATATTTTATCATTGGTATCATATTTGCTGCATGTTCTGACCTTGTTATGTTATTCCTTCTTCTGCCCCTGTAGGTCAGGGTTACTGGAACATTTTTGTGCACCTGATCTGACATGATGCCATCAGGTTTTTGCTTCATTAGAGAGAAGCTGCCTTCTACCATGATAAGGGACACTGCTGAATGCAAAGGCTTCAGGACGACCAGTTGAGTCACCCGGCTTCTCAGCAGTCCTGCTGTAGTAATAGGATGTGCCATCCTTCGCCATGGCAGCATATAGCACCCGGGCTCCTTGCATAGGAATATCTTTTCTCTTGAGATCTTGAGCTAAAAACTGCCATGTAATACTTCCAACTTCAAATGAGCAAAGTTGCTTTAAATTGAGTTGGATTTCATTAGTATAATATATGCCTCGAGTTGCAAGAATTTTATAATGTCAAATGATATGTAAGTAATATGAATGCAATCAATGTTGTTTTATAATATCATGAGTAACAGCCATCATTTATGGCATGTCTGGGATTATGAGCTTTACACACATTATTGAGAAGTATTTTAACAGAGCTCCGAGATGAATAACTATTATAGTCATTATTTTACAAATGAAAACCCGGGCCTCTAAGAGACTAAACAACTTGGTCAAAATCACTTGGAATGTGGGGAAGCTTTAAGACAAATTCCGTCCTGGCTGTTCTGACTGTTCTGACATTTGTTCTGACTCCAGAACAAATGTCAATGTATCTATTAAAATCTAAAAGAATTTTAGAAATTTTGAAACTAGACCATTCCTTTTACTACCAAGTGCCTACACATAGCTAGATTCTTCATTTTAGACAAATATACACTAAGTGATTTCTAGCAGGTTGAAGGCAGGGGCACGTCTGGTTTCACACCCTTTCAAATTTTATACAAGTTCTAACTCCTAAATGCTCAGTTCTGATGAAATAAATAGGAGGATAACTCCAGTTTTTTTTTCTTTCTGATTATAGATTGATCTTAGTGTTGACAGATATGTTAATTTTGGTATATACTATGGGGAATATTGACTTGAAAATCACTGAAGAAAAATACAGTACACTAATAGGGATGTTTCCTATCACTTTCCTCCCCTGACTATAATATTTTAAAAATATAGAATATGAATACATCAAGAATATAGAAATAAATCAGATGTGGGGGGAAATCGGCCTGTTTTCCTGTAAAGTTCCAGGATCATGTATAAATCTCAAGTCTGTCTCAGTCACTAAAATCAGTATTTTGTCATTACATCCACTCTTCCCTCTTTTTTTTTTTTTTCTTTAAGTATCATGTGCATTATAAGAAAGTGTTAAAAAACTCCTGCCCTTATTGGGAACATTCTCTCTCTCTCTATAATGACTCAATAAAATGTATTTAAATGGTTCAAACTGGCTTCCTAGCCATCTGTGGAGATTAATAATTTGCTTCCCAAGCCTCCCTTATTAGTGTAATAGAAAGAAACTTAGGTAGCACAAAGTCTATGGATGATAGAAAATAGCAGATTTTTTTCTCTTCGATTTAAAGTCAAAGAGTGAAACATATAGTTCAGTGGACAAGAAAGGACCCCAAAAAGAATATGGCCCAACAGTTTCTCCTCAGGGCATGTAAGCACTTACGTCAAATGTGATACACATTTGACAGATGAGGCCCACAAAAGTTAAATGATGTTTTCAATTTGAAAGAATAAGTGAATGAATGCAAAAAATGAATGAATGAATGCAGGTTTCTTATCAACTAGTCCCATGTGCCTTCTACTATTCCACAATATACGGATGACTGAACACACACAGGGAAGATGAAAGATCGTTTTATGAAATGCATCTGGAAATTAGAAGATCAGGCCTGTGATTTTCTGATAAAGTGACCAAATAAACGAAGTTTACTTCATCATGTGCACTTTGAAATAAAAATCATAAGATTGGCTTGAAACAAGACATTTATGCTTTATTCTTGATTTGGAATAAAGCAGTTATAACATATGATTTACTTGCCAACATGTAGAAGGAGAGCTTAGTGCATTCTCTTTCTTCAACTGTGATGTTTCTTTGAATCTTTCTTTCTTGAGTTCCAGAGAAAAAACTTCGTGATATCTGTCTTAGTGAATCTAGTGTGACGCGGTACTGCATATCTGGAAACAAAATGACAGAAATATTTGCCTGGGGTGATTTTCATATGGTTCAGTTCATTAAATTAGAATTATAGCAAAATCTCTTAAGCAAAGAGTCAACAGGAAGTTTCTATTACTCAGCTTATCTACACTACTGTAGTACAATGGTAGTCCCAGTGATGACGATAACCTTCAGAACTACTTTCTGTGTGTGTGTGTGTATGTGTACATATGCATACCCACACACTCATACAACATGTACACCAACATAGAAATTAAATTTCTGATTATGCATGTGTTTATTGGGTTTTCACTTAAATTTTTTTTTTAGTTTAGCAATGTTGAAGCCCTGTTTAGAATATTGGTTTTATTTCAATAGACAGAAAAATATGCACTAATAAATTCTTATCTATTTTATGAAAAAGTCATTTCAGACTCTTCAAAGCATGTAATAAAAGAAGCTTACCAAATAATTTTCATAAAATAGGAGTACCAAAATAAAAAACAAGTTAAACCTATACTTTCTAAAAAGGCAATCATTCTACTTATTTGATCGCTTATTTTATAAAAATAAATGAGACTGAAATAGTGCTGTATGTGGAAATGTATATCATATTTATGTTTCTATACCTAAAACTAGTCAGAGGGCTATTGGTGAGCATAATTATACACATGAAGAGCAAACTAAGAAAAACAGATCTTAAGGATTAATGATTTTTCATATTCTATTTACATTTGGTTTATAGAGTAAGTTACTATTTTGCAGCCAATGACCTCCACAGTTTTGACTCCAACATATTTCAATATCATTATAAAAACACCCCAGGAAGTGTATGCGTAGGGAGGAGGACATTCCTAGACTGTGCCTGAGAACACACACACACACACAATATGTCTGACGCTCAAAAACCAGGATCATGTTCTGAGTGGAGCAAAGAGATCTCAGAGAGTGGGCTGGCAAAGCATTCGCGTCCTTTGCAATAGCAGTCTTAGTAAAGAGAGGGCAGGAGAAGGAAGAGAGGGTTTGTGAAAACCCACAGGAAGGACAACTGGGCTCCTGGAGTGCCCAACGTCCAAACTCTACTTCTGAGCTGGTATTATTATTATTGTTTTTAGCACATCGTAGTTTGTGGTAAATGGGAGAGCCAGAGGGGAACCATGGACTGTGGAGACCATTGCATATAAGCATATAGTTTCTGCTCCAGATTTTATTGGGTTCTGTAACATATTCTCTCTTCAGTAGATTTTTTTTTTTCAAGGTTCAACATGTTCACAGGGGCAAATCTGATATGCAGATCCCTATCATCAGGGAAAAATACAATATCTTACTGGATGTCATCATGTGGGAGCAAATGTATTGTTCTCTTGCCCCAAAGTACTTGGTACAAATAAGACACTTACCAGCTACAAAAATTGTGTCTTCTTTGGACTTTAATTTCACATCGAAACACACGGTAGCATTAATGCATACTGTTTCCTTTCCTTCCACACGGCAGTTTTTCTTTTGGATATTCACTTTATTGGGTTCAAAATTCATGGTCACTTTAACTACAGCCACATCTCGAGACCTACAAACAGAAACAATGATGATTACTCCCCCATCTTCATATTTCATGAACGCCATCATTATGGGAGTGCAGTGCGAATGCACTGATGGGGATTCTTTTTTGTGTATAGTTGGGCTTGCAGGATTCACGTTCTTTGGTAATTTTTTAAAAAGATTTATTTTTTTTATTATTTTTAACAATTTTATTTATTTGAGAGAGCGAGAGAGAGTGAGAGAGAACATGTGCATGAGCAGAGCGCAGTGTTTTCTCTCCCCAGGGAGGCCTACATACCTTCTTACCTTCCTCTAATAAGATGGTATTTAAGTCCGAATTCTAAGCCACCTCAAAGAATTACTCATTTTTCTCTGGCTATCTCCCATGTATACATGGGGTGTGCATGTTAATAAACTTGTTTGTTTTTCTCTTGTTAATCTGTCTTTTGTTATGGGTTGTCAGCCAAGAGCTCAAAAGGCTAGAAGGAAAATTATTTTTCATTCCTTACAGTTCATAAGCCAAAAATCTGTTTTGCCTGTGATGGAAGGAAAATGGAACCACGTGCTCAGGTGCAACCTCAGAACCAAAACTGTATTTTGGGATTCTTTGAGTTTGTTCCCAATCTGGAAAGAGTCCCAAGGCCTGTGGACAACTCTTGTGCACTGTAATACCTGTACAGGCAAGTACAGGTACTAGGGATACGTATCTCGTGAATACATAAGTCTTTGATTTGCTTTTGCATTAAAAAATTCTAATTATTTTTATTTTAAACATTTTAGCCATAGAAGACAGGGAAACATAAAAAAAGGAAACAAGGAAAACAGAAATCATTTGTAATTCTACCACTCAGCAATAATCACCATTAATATTTGATGTGCTTCTTTTTCTCTGCAGAATGTATCTCTATATGTATAGATGTGTGTGTGTGCACACGCGTGTGTATAGAGAGATACACACATCCATATACATCCATACATACTTTTAAAGCATCATAATATAATGAACAGATTTCCAATATCTGTATTTTTCTGGGAACATTAGTTTTAATGGCAAGATACTATTCCAACATATGCACGTGTTGTAATCTATTTATTCGGTCCTTCATTAATTTATTTTAAAAAAATATAGTTCCTACCACAGTGCTGTGATGACTCTAAAGATTATATATCTTCGATGTAGATTAAATCTTTAAAAAATTTTAGGAAGCAAATTCCTTGTTAAAAAGTATGAATATTCTAAAGCTCTTTAACACTTATTGGCAAATGCCTTCTAATGCATTTTAACCAGTTTGCTCTTTCACCAGCAATGAACTAGCATATCTAATTCCCTGCTCATAGTTTGGATCCTTCAGGAATGAGGCTGCCTTGACCACTTTCCACCGCACATCCCTCTGCCCCACCAAAGTCTTTAAAGGGGTTATAGTGCAAGTTTTTCCACAAAATGGGGCTCTCCATATCTGCTCCTGAAAGTCCCCAATTGGGGTGGGCTTCTGTTTACTGCCTGCCACCTATATCCACTCTCAATCCCTCCTTGGGCATTGTAAATCTTGGTCTTCGTGTCCCTTTCTGTTGGTCTGGTCTCTTCTGCTGGGTAATGACAGGGTACAATTCTGTCATTTTGGCCCATCAGTGATAAAGCACTGGCTGGGGATAAAAGAGGATAAGTCTTCAGAGCTTTTTAAGAAATCTTTGAAACAAAACTGGAGAGTAAAGATTGCCCTTATATGTATGTGTGTGTGTGTGTGTGTGTGTGTATATATATATATATATATTTAAAAGATTTTTAAAATTTATTTGACAGACAGAGATCACAAGTAGGCAGAGAGGCAGGCAGAGAGGGGGGGGAGGCAGACTCCCTGCTGAGCAGAGAGCCTGATGTGGGGCTCAATCCCAGAACCCTGGGATCATGACCTGAGCCGAAGGCAGAGGCTTAACCCACTGAGCCACCCAGGCTCATAATGTATATATTTTTAATAGGAGAGTGACTACACTAAATATTTTTTGAGTTAAGGTTATCATAATACATTAAGCCAGGATTAACAGTTTAAACTGTATCCTTTGTTGCTGACGCTGGTGACTTCTGGTTTGGAGCCCTGCTTCTGGGTGAGCCCTCCCCAAAGTCATAGCTACTTGCTGCCCAGCACTCTCCTTTCTTAGGCACCACATTACAGTTTTCTTTTCCCCCTACTGTACAGTTAAGACATTTTTAACATAATGGTTATTATCTGTGTATAGTTTAGTGTACCATTTTTATTTGACCATAAGTTTTTAAACATTATCTCTATTTTTAGTTAGAATTTTTTTTTTCAAATTTTAAAGTTGAACTAGAGTATATAATATTATATTAGTTTCAGGTTTGTAACATAGTGATTCAATAATTATATTCATTATGCTATGTTCACCACAATAAGTGCAGTTACCATCTATGAATGGTATGGTACAAATATTATATATATGTAAAATATATATTGCACATGTTATATATATACACATTTATAATAAAAACACAGACAATGATGCACAATTATCTAATTATAAATATTAGGTAAATGAGTGAAGAGTCAATTACCCTAAAAAGTTTGTGAACTACTCTGGGTCGCCTGGGTGGCTCAGTGGGTTAAAGCCTTTGCCTTTGGCTCAGGTCATGATCCCAGGGTCCTGGGTCCTGGGATCAAGTCCTGCATGGGAATCTCTGCTCAGTGGGGAGCCTGTTTCTCTCTCTCTCTGTGTGCCTTTCTGCCTACTTGTGATCTCTCTCTGTCAAATAAATAAATAAAATCTTTTAAAAAGTTTGTGAACTGCTCAAAGTTAGGCATGTTTTCTTGTTTATATAATTCTCTATTAAGCCCTCTTCTTTCCTCTTCTTTCCTAAAACAGAATATCTACCTTAGCACCAAGCACATAATAAATACCCCAAATTAAGAGGTGTTTCTACTTATTCCTTTCATATGGTTTCTCCATTTTAAGATCTGATGACTCCTTCAGCTTCTTTAACTACATAACTTTTATCTAAATAATGGGGTACAAAAGAAAACAGGTATTTGGTATGACAGGAAGTCCAATCATACTCTGAGCTATGAAGCTATTTGTGAAGTATGAAGCTATTTGTGAAGTATTACCTGATGAATTGGCTGTTATTAAAATACATACCAGAAGAGGGCAGCACCACCAAGGCCTCCAATAGTCACATCAGTCAGACCATCTCCATTTAAATCCATTTCTCCATGGATAGACTGGCCAAAAAATTTTAGTGTCTTGCCGTCTCCACCTGATGGAATACGCTGTGAAAGTCACAACAGAGAGTTTTTATGCCAGAAGTGTCTCTTCAAAAACAGTTTCAAATAAATCTGAGAACTTGGATTGGGCAACAAAAAATGAAAATTAAAGATCTTTTGGAAACCCGCCTAAGAAGCCCCTCATGTGGTGACAAGCTGAATTACTCAGTTGTTACCAAAGGTTATTCTTTTTATAGTGCAGACAAAATAATCCAGGGTTACTGACACCAGAGAGAGGGGGAAAAAATTTTATAACGTCATCTTGTCTAATGCTCAAGGAAAACATTGTGAGTAATTGGCTCTCCTTCCTAGTTCCCACTCAGTTCCATAACGCAGAGATATTTAAAGATACTGGAACCTTGAAAACACATCACACATGCAAGAGAGGGAGCAGAAGTTTGTCATAGGGGTCAGTTTGGGGTTTACTGAATTTGGGGGGGTAGCTATAAATAGCACATGCCATCAAAAACATTTCCCAGTATATGATCTTCTTTGCTAAAAGTCAAGGGCGCTATAAGCTTAATAGGTACAAATGAATATGGAGTTCTTGATGACTGATTTGTCACATACGTGCACAGAATGTGTTTAATATTCGTACTTCCTGACTTAGCTTTGGTTCAAACTGATAATACTTTAATAGAACCAGATGGCAAGGAGACAGGACTGACAGACCCTCCCTAAACTTGAGGTCTTCCTGAAAACCATAAATTAAGAAGCCAAATAAGGCAAACCAAATGGACACATTTTTCATGCTGAAAGGTTTGCGGCTCATTGGGAACTATTTCCTTATTTTCAGCAAACGAACCAGAAACATCTTGCCTCATTGGTCTTGGAGGAGCTCATTCAGTTTGATTCTGGATTATCACATACATAAACAGCACCTCTGGTTACTATGGAAACAAGCAAGCACATCCTCACCTATCCTTGGGAAAGCATTTTGCCAATAATTAAGCAAACTCAGCTGTAATATTCTTTTCTGTTATTATTTAAAGCTGCACTTTGAGTAACTACCATTTTACAAAATAAATTTCTTATGACAATCTATCCTCTTATTAATGATTTAAACATCTTCTTTTTTTCTACTGCAAACACCATTTCAGTAAGTTTTCAGGATTAATAGTGAAGGAATAAAGTGGCAGAACACAAGAAAGAAATGCCTCCCTGCAGTTCCTCCTTCCGTCATGTTCCCATGGTTAACCTTGCCTGTTTTCAGTTAAGTAATGAAGACTTTTGAATTTTTTGAAAACAGATAATTTACTAAGTGGATGAAAGTTTGTTACTGAAATATGCCCTTTAGTTTATTGTCTCACTAATGTCATTATGACTTTATGAAAAATAAAGTACAACTTCACTTGAATGGATTTTGAGAATTCTGTTGACGATAGTACAAAAAGAACAACTATAAAAAAGAAATAATTGATGTTCTGATTTTCTTTTCATGTTATATAAGTAGTTCAATGCCTAATTACTTATGGTTACTTAAAAACAGACAATTACATTAGAAGAGTTCCTTTAAACTCTCCTACTTTTATAGTGCATTAAATGCTTCTGCAAATTGGTATTTTTCTTATGCAGGAAAAAATTGCATTTATGGATTAGAACCATTAACTGATAATAAATTTAAAACCAGAACAACAAAAATCCCCTGCAAGTTAAGCTTATTCAGATTTTTTTCCAAGAGGGATTATTTGTGAGGAAATTATAAACCTTCAGGAATCCAAATTCAGTTCATAAAAACATACCAATTTAATTCATAAACATAAATGTTGTGCAATTTTGTTAAAACACAGATATTGAATATAAAAACAATAACCTCATCTTCTTTATTCGCTAAATCATATCATTATTATTCTCTTATTTAGAAAGTGGTATCCTCTTTTTAGGATCAGGCACACTGCAACTGTTAAATCATATCGTTAACAAGTGTTCATTTTTTTGGTTCGTGTTTGACTATTCTGAGAGTTCAGATCATGGAGATGCGGCAAATAACAACAGAAATAAAAGACCAAAAAAACCAAAACGAGATAAAAGGATAAAATACATAATAATGCTCCTGTAAAGGAACCTTAAAAGAGAATTAAATCTAGTTTCCCAATAAAGTCAGAAGAAAAAATAATCAAATAACTCATGAAGCAAGACAAGAAGCAAGCCTAGCATTGAACCCACTTATCGTTTAAGGGTGGGAATGTGTAGGTTTCACTTCTTACTTGTGCGTACTCCTTCCTGATAGTTTTGCCACTCCCATGATAAATGTACACGGCTCCCCCATGATCATCTTCCAGGGGTGCTCCTATCACAATGTCATCGAACCCATCAAGATTGAGGTCTCTCACTGCAACGACTGCTGTTCCGAAACGAGCCCCGCATGGCTCATTTTTGTTTTCTTTTGTGCATGAATTGTGCTTCAGAGATGAGCAGCAAGTCTGCTTAATGGGCTCCAGGCTCATTTGATATTCAAACCTTGTCTGGAAGAAACATAAGCAGGATACTTATGGGTTTCTATCATTACTACAGCACAGTGAAATTTTTAAGTACGTGCTAAATCACCACTGTTAAAAACCATTTGTACATCAACAGGAAAGTTTGTAAAATTTCTTAAAAAGGGTGCTTATCTAAGAGCCAAGTTAAACATTTTAAAGAACAGACTGTAGAAGTGGGGAAGAAGGCATACTGAGGATTATAATGGATTCTCTTTTTAATGGAACTGGGTGAGTAGAGGACTCCCAGAATGTTTTTATTTATTTTTAATTTTTTAATTTATTTTTTTATTTTTAAAGATTTTATTTATTTATTTGATAGAAATAGATACAGCGAGAGAGGGAACACAAGCAGAGGGACTGGGAAAGGGAGAAGCAAGCTTCCTGCTGAGCAGGGAGCCCGATGCGGGGCTCGATCCCAGAACCCTGGGATCATGACCCTAGCCGAAGGCAGACGCTTAACGACTGAGCCACCCAGGCGCCCCCACAGAATGTTTTTAAAGCCAAAGAACTGAATGTTTAAAATCCTTAGTTCAGATCTTTATTCTTCCTTCATCCCAAATCTGCTTCTTTGAAAAGTCTCTAGATAGTCTCCTTTATAGGGCAAAAAGGAAATTACTCTATCCAAAAACCAAATTTTTCTCAAAGCTATCGAGAGCAAACAAACAAACAAACAAAAAACCCACAAAGAAACCCCCAAAAGCCCAACAAACTCAGTAAAGACAGGGCTAGTAATGATTGACAGGAACACAGGTTCTAGGAAAAAAGAAAAAAAAACAGCATAGGACCAAAAAAATTGATAAGAGGAAGCAAACAACATGATAGGATGAAAGATATATAATTTATGAATTAAAAAATTAGTTGGAGAGACTCTAAGAATTTAAAAAGCTAAATAGATGAATACTGACTTTGCTATAAACAACAAAACAAAACAAAAAATGCTTCTAACGAAGAAATCAAGAATTATTTCACCTAACATTTGATGTCCAAAGTCAGGAGCGGCAAACAAAATCTCACTCCAGCCCACTGAAGTATTCCAAAGATTATAGAAGTTTGCTGAAACTGGTGTCACAGCCTTAAAACACACAACTCCATAGTCTCTCTACCTCCCCTACTTTAACTGTTTTGACAGCTCATGCAGTTTTTTTTTTAAATTTTTAATTTTTTATTAACATATAATGTATTATTTGCTCCAGGGGTACAGGTCTGTGAATCGTCAGGCTTACACCCTTCACAGCACTAACCATAGCACATACCCTCCCCAATGTCCATAACCCAACCACCCTCTCCCTACCCAATTCCCTCCAGCAACCCTCGGTTTGTAAGATTAAGAGTCTCTTATGTACCTAATGCAGTTTTAACTGTTAATGTTCCCAACAGCTCCAGGCCGGAGTGATAAATGGCTGCCCTGTGAGTTTATTTAGCAGTTTAATGAAACTTATCTTTATTTTATATTTTCTGCTAAAAAAGAATAGCTCACATCTCCAAGCAGAAAATACCTAACGGTTTAAACTACCTTACTAGAATTCTAAAATGTTCATTAAAAAACTGAGGAGTTGGTGGGGGTAAAGGGGCCCTGAAAAATTCTTTGCTCCTTTTCCCAAAGTGAGCACAAAATTGGAACTGCGTTACTTATTTGAAATGGGAAGAAAGGAAGAGCTATTCCTGAAATTTGACCAAACTCAGAGCTACCATTACCTGATTCAGAGCGTACACATATACTTTCCCTTGTTCCTCTTTCTCTGTTCCCATGTACATGGGAGCTCCAACCAGAAGAATGTCCGTATTAGAATCTTTATCAATGTCAACCGTCGTTAACACACTGCCGAAGTAGGAACCAATCTAGGGTACAAAACAAAACAAAATAGTCTGATGAACATTGGAAATTCTCAAGATAGCTAAAAGCCTGCACTTCTTTTACTTATCCTAATCTAGGAGAGTATTTGAGATTCAGACAGACATAGAAATAAAAATAAAATATAGAAATGGACTCTACCTGAGAGCTCTTTATTGGCTCTTGTGGCGGGGGTGGGGGGTGGGGGGTGGGGGTGGGGGGAGGGGCTAGTAAACAGGCAGACCCACCCTTGAGGGTAAACAGCTGTCATAGATTGTGCAGCCTCAGTGTAAGAAAAACGGCTTCCTTTAGATTTCATCCTAGCATTTCTTTTTTTCCCAAAAAGTAGAAAAGATAAGTAATGCCACCATGATTTTTTTTAAGGAAATAAAATGAGATTAAGCAATAAAAGGTATTCTAGGATGGCTTCAGTATAATGTTTATATGTATAATACATGTATTTATATGTATTTATGAAATAGATACATATATGTATATATGTATGAAAAATAGGAAATAAAATACAATAGGAAGAACTGATTTGTCTTGGGATACTAGTGCAAGGAATTTCACCTTGTCGACTTCAAAGATTGTTTACTCATGCACCTGATAAATTATTGAACACTGCATCTGAAACTAATGATGTGCTATAAATTGGCTGATTGAATCTAAATTAAAAAAAAAAAAAAAAAGACTGGAGCACTTGCGTGGTTCAGTCGGTTAAGCCTCTGCCTTCAGCTCAGGTCACAATCTCAGGGTCCTGGGATCGAGCCTCCCACTGGGCTCCCTGCTCCGCTCAGTGGAGAGCCTGCTTCCCTCCTCTCCCTCTCCTCTTCCGCCACAATGCTCTCTCTTGCTCTCTCTCTCTCTCAAATAAATACATATTTTTAAAACATTGTTTACTCAACAAATGGCTAAGTCTTGTCCTAGCACTTGTGGAAGATAGAAAAATATAAAAGGGGACCATCCCCTTGCAGCAACGTTTTGTTTTTTAAAGATATGGATGCATTTTGGGGAAATGCGGGAGACTTACACTTCATTATCTAAATGCAATAACCTTTCCAAATTTTGATCTGTGTTTAATATTTGATGCTCTTGATAACTGTCTTATTGAAACTTCCTGTTTTGGCTTCCATGATTTTAATTTTGCTCTCTTGATTCTGCCATAATATCATAGGCCACCCTTTGTTTTCATCTTTGCTGGTTCCTTTTCCTTCTCCCGGCCCCAGGTTTTGGTGTCCCCTAAGCTAAGATCTGCACTTCCCCCCATTCTCTTTTCTAGAGGGCCAATCCTTCCAAATATTTCTATTACTGAAAATTGCAAATTTCATTCTATTTTCCTCTCAAGGCTCCAGGTCTTCATTCTTAGACATTGATAGACACTCAGACAACTGCTAAAGCTTGGCTTTTGAATGTCCTCTCCTCATAGGATATAAAGGAATTAAAAGGTTTTTTTTTTTTTTAATTTTCCCCTAAAGTTGAATTAATTACAAACATAAATAAAATACTGTAAGATGTAGCAACCTCAGGGCTTCATTCCCCCCTGACAATAGCCATCTGGAGCCGAGTGGGAGCTAAATGTTTAGATGGCTCATGAGTTGTCCAGACCATGGTTCCCACCACTTCCTGCCGTCTTCTGTGTAGTAGCTTTATTTATTTACTTTACATTCCTGACACCCATAACGATTTGAATTTGAGCTCACTGTTAGAGGAAATTGTAAAACCAAATACCATTTAAAAAACGTATCTACACTGCTTGGGTTGCTGACATTCTAATAATGGTGCCACCTTTCTCTCAGATTCCCAGGCTTGAAACTTAAATCATTTATAATTTAAATCATTAACTTTCATGAGCAATTTTTCACAAAATTTTCACTTCCTGTCTTGTAGACAATTAACAGAGTGATATCAGACCCAAAATGTCATACAAAATGCTTCGTTTTACAACCCTGTCAGTTCCTCCTTATTTATGTCTACTACACTCCTTCCTTTTCCGTTTTTATTGGTGATACATCATTTTAGGCTCTCCTCACCTTAGCCTTTTTTAGATGGTTGATGCACTTTCTGATTATGAATGTGGGCAAAGGGCTAACAAAACCCTTTCACCAAGTTTTATTATTTTATACATATGAGAATCTTTATATATGAGACTCTTACTTTTGGTTCACTTTAACTCTGTTCTCCTGGACATCTGTAGCGGAAAGGAGTTCAATTATATTACGAAGCAATATTGAGAGTGGTAAAAATAATCTCTGGTTGGGACATTGCATTTAAGGCTGTGGGGATTTACAGATACCTGATGGAGCTAACATAGGTTAGGCTTCCCAGGATAACTCTGACAACCGCACGCCCTTAGCAGAAGCCCTGGCAGCTATGTCTTTGGTGTCATTATGAAAGATACTGGCTCCTGTGGGGCATTAAAGAGAGGGCAGCTCTGTCCTTGCCTGATATGTCTGTCTCCTCTCACCGAAGCGGTTCTGCGCTGGGCAGCTGTGGGTACACCTGCAGGGAAGGGAGGCTGCTGCTGCCCTGCCTCGTGGAGTAGGTGGTGATGGGAGGAGGGTATAGGGGCAGTCTGGTGAGCTGGGATATTTAGTGAAGCCCAAATGACTGCAATGCAATACTAACCAACATCATAGATGTTTCAGTTAAAAAATATTCACATATATTTATGTTTGCATATTGGATGCATTTCTCAAACTACTTTTATTATTCAATATCACCTAATGAGAATTTTTTTATTTTACATAACTTCCCATTACTTCCAGGAGAAAATCCAAATTCTTTAGTTTGCCATTCAAAATCTTACACAGCTGGGGTCTGAGTTATCTTTTTAACTGGCTCTTCTGCTCTTTCTACCTATCTACAGTCTATCTTTCCTTCTAGACTGGCAGAAATCTTATCTCGTATTAAGATTTTGGCACCAATCCTAGCTTGAAACAATCTTTCCACCTTCTGCATTTACTGTCTATGCCATTGGCATTTTCCTGCTTCTTAATGTTTTAGATCTTTTTCTTTATATGTATATATTTGTACACCTGTATCTACATCATCATCCATCCATCTTACCTCCATATCCATGCAAATTAGGTCCTGAGGCCAAAGATGTAGATATATTAGTCTCTGCAAGGAAGTTAATTAACACTGGGCCCTGTTTAAGGTTGATGTTGACTATGAAAGTATTTTTTCTTTTTTAAAGATTTTATTTATTCATTTGATAGAGAGAGAGAGAGAGAGAGAGAGAGAGCGAGCACAACCAGGGGGAGCATCAGAGGGAGAGGGAGAAGCAGACTCCCCGCTGAGCAGGGAGCCCGGTGTGGGCCTGGATCCTAGGACTCTGGGACCATGTCCTGACCCAAAGATGGGTGCTCAACTGACTGAGCCATCCAGGCGTCCCAGTACTTTCTCTTTTTTAAAGTTTAGGACAATTGAGGGTTAATTTAAATTTACATAGAGTATACACGGATTAAATTAAAACAATAATTTTCAAGTTTACCTGTTCTCCACTGAGTGTCTGGAGAATCTTGATGTCTCCATTTTCCATCCTGTAGATGACAACCTGGCCCGTATGATTGTACCTTGGCTGTCCAGCAATGTACAGCACATCTCCAGAAACAGTTGCGGAGTTCACTGTGTAACCTAACGAAAGAGAAATGCCAGATATCAGATATACTGTTTGACCCCTTAACGTCTGCACAGAATAAATTAAGATCCACTTTAAATGGCTGGGAGAATCATTTTTATATGTTTATATAGATTTCTCTTTTTTGGAAAATACTTATTTTTTATTGAAGGGAAGTTTGTCTCTGTAGAAGCTTTTAGCATGCTCTCTGATTATCTACTGTGACTGCTTTGTCCACCCCCCAACCTTGGTTTTTCATTGTTTAAAGGCACAAATGATGTAACAATGATGACAGAAGAAGAAAAAAAAACCCACCAAAAATCCCTCATAATCCCAACTCACCACTTTGTAATAAATCAGTTGTACTTTACCTGGACATATTTTATAGAACCTAATAATTATAATAATTATTAATTTTATTTTATTATTTTATGTATTATTTATTTTATAAAATTAGTAATTTTATGCATTTGGCATCATAGCAAATGTAAGCCTTTTCTGTGTTGTTGCTGTAAATTTTTATTTCTTTTTATTTATTTGTTTTTTAAAGAGAGTGTGTGTATGCATGAGTGCACGAGGGAGGTGGAAAAGAAGCAGAGAGAGAGGGAGAGAATCTTTTTTTTTTTTTTTTTTTTTTAAAGATTTTATTTATTTGACAGAGAGATCACAAGCAGGCAGAGAGAGGGGAGAAGCAGGCTCCCCGCTGAGCAGAGAGCCCAATGTGGGGCTCGATCCCAGGACCCTGAGATCATGACCTGAGCCGAAGGCAGTGGCTTAACCCACTGAGCCACTCAGGCGCCCCAGAGGGAGAGAATCTTAAGTGGGCTCCATGGCCATTGCAGAACCTTAGGCAAGGCTCTATCTCAGGACTCTGAGATCATGACCTGAGCTGAAATCAAGAATGACGTATTTAACCGACTGAGCCACCCATGTACCCCTGCTGTGGTAGATTTTTAAGTAGTAATTTTAAGTAGTTGATGTTTATTCCTCTGAGTTAAGGTATCAAGGGATTACCTTTCTACCACAAGTCCACTCCTACCTAGTAGAAAATGGTAGAATTTTTAGGTGGTTTTTAATTTTTTGATATTATGCTTCAGGATACAAAGCATCCTTAACATTTAATTTTTTTCTTTTGGATTTTTTGGTGATAAATTTCAAGGAATAGATTACTGGATCAAATTTTCAATTCTTTCAGTGTCTGGCAAATTTTTTTCCAGAACATCTGCACTAATTTATTCCATGAACAGCCAAAGTACAGACTAGTTTTATCAACTCCCCCCCAAACCTTAGGTCTCAATACTATTATTTAAATTTGTGAATGTTCTAATAGATGTTGAACATAATCTAACAATAATACTTTGTTGTGATTTCAATTTGCATTTGTTTGATTAAAAGGAGGTGGATGGGGGGATGGTTGAAATAGGTGATGGGGATTAAGGCATGCACCTGCTGTGAGGAGCGCAGGGTGATGTATGGAAATGCTCAATCACTATATTGTACACCTGAAACTAATATTACACCGTTAACTAACTGGAATTTAAATTTAAAAAGTGAGATTTGACATTTTTCTTTTTAACTGGGCTTTCATTTTTTGTGTGTCTTTGAGGCAGATTATTAATTTCTGAGTGAAGAATTAAATTTATTCTTTGTGTCTATAGAGAACAGAGCTAAATCAATAATAAAAATTACTCTGTGCACATTTCAACTCTACAGAAGAAAGAAATGTTCTAATAACCAAATCTGCCCATCAGCAGAGGAGCAGAGGGCAGATTATTTTTCCAAATTCCACAGAATAGTATTTCTTACTAAGAAAAGGATTATATGGAAAATTTATTTTCCAAGTGTTTTACTATAGGATAATAGTTTCACTTTCTTATGACATTTTTGTAAAGGAACAGAGGTTTTTTTTATACTAAAACATGTTTAATCTCACAAGTACTAAAGGAACACATTCCTCAGGCATTTTTCCTTCATGAATATTTTTCTTACATTCTCATTTCTTTATCTTTCTTTGAGCTCCTAAAAAAATTACACATAATAAATTGTAAACCATTCTTTTTTAAAGAAATGTTACTAAACAAGTACTTACATTACTAACCACAATATTGCTTAAAAATAAAAACTTTAAGGTCATGTTTATACATAAATAAAATAGAAAAGAAGAATGTGCAAAACAGAAGCTGTTTTATTTCGTGTCACTTTACTAAGAAATATTAAGAAAGGATTGGCCTAAGGGTGTTAGTATACTTTGATTTTTTTTTTTTTTCATTTACAGAGCTATAAATGCCAACTGATAAATGAACCTTTAAGAAAAAGTTAAAAATTCTGTTTGAGGCTTGGGGTTGTGTGACTATTTGGTTAATTAAGTTTGATAATTTGCACTTGATAGGTACATCTATTAACTGAAGTCTGCACAAGGACAGTATCTACTGGTTAGGTGGCTACTGATGGACGCTCAGGTGTCTAAAGACAAGGAGGGAGAGAGAAAGAAGGCTATGTGAAGTTTAATTTTCTTGAAAGAAAAATAATTATAAACATCTAAGTTTAATGTTGCTTTATGAAGAAGAAAAAAGTACAAAATTGAAGAGAAAAGAAAATTCATAGCACAGCCTGCTGCATGGATCTATAAAGAAATAGATCCTGTCAGCTCTCATAATTCACTCCTTGGGAAAAGTGCTCGGAGCTGGTGAGGTAATGGGAAACAGGTATAGTTCTGCTTTGATTTCATGCATTTGCCTCATATCTTTACTTTTTCTCTTGAATTTGTCTGGCATGATTAGAAAGGGGCAGACCGTGAGTGGGTGGAGGAGGCAGGGAATGAGATTTCCGTGGTGTCCTCACCATCAAAATCACTTGCTAATTGCATATTGGCCTAAGGCAGTTCCTGGGTGGTTAAGTGAGTGACTATACCCTGAGAGGTTCAACAGTTTCTGTTCCTACTTTTTTCTGGTCATTATTGATTAGTTTGAGGGTTTTTTGTTTTGTTTTGTTCTTTTTTTTTGGTAATAGAGCATTTACCCATCACTTTGTTTCCTCCGTAAGATTTTCCACAGCCTAACAACTTGCAATCCACACAGATTTCAGACTAACACATTCAGACTCTTCTTAATTTGTAACCCACACAAGCAGACATTTTGAAAGCTCCATTTCAGAATGAGAATAATATTTGGGGTACAACGCTATTTTTCTTCCCTGTCCCCTTTCTGGGTGCTTTTCTATTTTAAAAGAAATCTTATTATCTTAAACATTATGTTGGCAAAATATCTTAATGTGTTAACTTGTGATTAAGCTAATGAAATAGTTTCTAAAATATAAAATCATCTAAGCACATTGTGGACAACATATCCCCAAATTTCCTTTTCTGGGCAGAAAGGAACCATATGTCAAAAATACTGTGGTTGCAAATGAAGGTTCTCTTAGTTTTTTTCTTGCTCACAGTGATATCTGTATAAGTCTTGAATTCTCTAAGCTTGTTTTAAGCAAACTTGAATCTAAGCTTTCAGGGAATAATAGATTTAGGATTCTTAAGACTCTTTGGTTTTAAGGAATTTTATCACATAACAATAATTCAGAATATCAAAAAGACTATAGTATTATTAAAATGTGTGAGCTTTTTTATTTTTATTTTTTTAAGATTTTATTTATTTATTTGACAGAGAGAGACAGAGATCACAAGCTGCAGAGAGGCAGAGAGAGGGCGGGGAAAGCAGACTCCCTGCTGAGCAGAGAGCCCGATGTGGGGCTCGGGGCTGGATTCCAGGACTCTGGGATCATGACCGGAGCCCAAGGCAGACGCTTAACCGACTGAGCTACCCAGGCGCCTCAAAATGGGTGAGCTTTTTAAAAAGAGTTTATTTATTTTAGAGAGAGCCGGGAGGGGCAAGAGGGGAATGGGAGGGAGAATCTGAAGCGGACTTTCCAGAACTGTGAGATCATGATCTGAGTTGAAACCAAGAGTCAGATGCTTAACCAATGGAGCCACCCAGTCGCCCCAAAACGTATGAACGTCTTCTTCTTCTTTCTCTTCCTTTTTTTTTTTTTTTAAGATTTTATTTATTTATTTGACACAGAGAGAAGGAACACAAGCATGGGAGAGCTGGAGAGAGAGAAGCAGTTTCTCTGCTGAGCAGGGAGCCCAGTGTGCGGCTCAGAGGAAGGCAGACGCTTTAATGACTGAACCACTCAGGTGCCCCAATGTGTGAACGTTTTAAGATGTCACACACATCTCTGTGGACTTCATATCATATCTTTAATTTTGTAAATGTTTTAAATTTGAAATGAGCACTGGAATGAGAATCAAGGGACCTAGATTCTAGTTCAGATCTGTCATAGGGAGCTGCAACCTCATTCTTCTATTTTCTTAATATCTTAATTTGGAAAGTTGGATGTTTACCATATGCTAAGATTTCTTTTAATGTGTATGAATATTGAGTCTAACCTCTGTATATTATAGCACAATCAAACACTGTTATAGCAGTGTTTCTAACCATCAACTTCTTCAAATTTTGTAGGGGGTGGGGAAGGACAGAAAGGAATTATCTCTAGGTCAGTATCCTTTAGATAATCTTTTATCAGCACAACCTAGTTTGGTATTTTCTTTTGTAATGTGTAATGTCTGACCAGGGCAGAGTGGAATAGGACTTCTATGAGAAATAAACTAGACTTTCATGAATGCAGTTCAACATGTGTTAAGGGGTTTGAGCACTCACATTATATTTGCTGCTTACTGCCATATTTTTAACTATCTTAAACCCTCAGGCCTTTCATTTTTTCTTAAGTCTTGTTGTCTCTACAGTTTTTTTTTTTTAAGATTTTATTTATTTATTTGACAGACAGAGAACACAAGTAGGCAGAGAGGCAGGCAGAGAGGCAGGCGCAGAGAGAGAGAGAGAGGAGCAGGCTCCCCACTGAGCAGAGAGCCTGATGCAGGGCTCGATCCCAGGACCCTGGGATCATGACCTGAGCCGAAGGCAGAGGCTTTAACCCACTGAGCCACCCGGGCGCCCCTGCCTCTACAGTTTTAAGATGTGTCCTTGAATAAGGAGATGTATGGACTTACCAGTAAAGACCCCATCCTTGTAAAATAGAAAGAAACTGGAATAGAGAGAGAAAAAGAGTTGCCTCCAGGACAGAAAGATCCCAGAGAGGAATGCTAACATAGTAAAATATGAACAGTGAATTGTGTTTGTTTTCTTTACCACTGAACCCCCAGCACTGAGAACAATGCCTGGGGCAAAATAGGTATACTGGTCAAATATTTGTTGAATGAGTAATGAGTTGGGAAATCATACCCTGAGGATTTTTTTCATCCTAGTCCCTCCTAATGGTTTACTGAGATCATTTAGTGATAGACTAGTTCCCTGGTATCTCCTAGACAGCTCGGTACAGATCTAGAACAAGGTGATACCAGACATATGCCTCTTTATTCCAGACAAGTCTTTGAAAAACAAGATGGTATTACATCTCAACATTTGTCTGACTTAACAGAATATTAAAGAAGAAGCTATATATCAAGACAAATTAACATTTTTCCCCCAAAATGAGTACCCTTAGAAAGAAACCAATGATATAGGATATATCAGAGAAAACAGGAATCTGATCTTCAGGCTATTAGCTGAATCAAGGTTTCTCTTTTTTAATCGTAATTTCTTATCCACCAAGTGCAAAGCTCTTCTTGACATTAATGAGAATACGAGACATACAGGGAAACCTCAAAAAGAACACATATCAGCCTAAATCATTTCTGTACTAGAGAGACTTTCTTAGAGAGATGACCTCCATGTTCTATTATTCTGACCACTGCTCAGAAACTAAGGCTGCTTTGGAACTTTCATGAGTCCTATAAAATGTCTAAATCTTGAAGTGATATGTCTTATGCGATTATAAGTAAGCCTATATAAATATAAGCAAATAATGCTAAAAATAAAATAAAAACAAAACCAAAAATAAAACATAATAATTTTCTATTGATTACATCCAAACTTTACCTAAATAAGAAGCAAGAGGCTCATTCTTTTTGGTAGACTCAACGTTAAAGGTCGTATTTTGGGGGATTATGATTTGATTAGCTTTCTGCATGACGACTGTTCCATTCCAGTCATAGGCTCCTACTGCTCCAAGCATGACCCAGTCCTTATATCCAAATAGAGAAGACAAATGATATTTAACACAATAGTAAGAACACAGCATTAACAATGAGATAGGTTCCAGTCAAAGTGCTTTACATAATTAACTCATAATTTTCATAATAACACAATAGTAACTTAACAGAGTAAGTAACTTGCCCTAAGTTATACAGTACAATTTGCCCACCGAAATGTCAATATTCCTTTGCATGGACTCTGATGCATTTTTCTTTCATCAACCACAAATGATATATTTCCTAATCTTGCCTGTCTGCTTAATTCTAGGTGCCAAGAACCCTAGGTCTTGATCATGGAATTTTAGTAAGATCTTTGAATACACTGAAACTGAGAAAAAGATATATTTCATATCATTAGCAACTATTTTTTTAGCCAGATGGATAATTACATAAGGTAGACGTCAAAATGTTTTATTCAAAATTATTAGTACAGTGTAATGAACTCTGTGAAATAACTTGTTTTCCTAGTAAGTTTGTGAAATGTCATTTTCCCATTTGGATTAGGAACATCATCACGGTAGGAATAACTGTTCAAGCCATGAACTACTAGTTGCACTTATAACGCTGATACCTGGGCACTGCTTTTGGAAGTGGAAACCTTAAAAAACAAACAAACAAACAAACAAACAAACAAACAAATTTTGTTTTCTACCGAGTGGTCAATGTACCTGTGAATAATGAGCACTGAAGCCAGTCTGAGACATTTCCATTTCAAATGAAGCTGCTGACTGGTCAGCTGTAGCTATAACAGAAAGATAAACACGTGTTAGTACAGTGTTGATTTGAAGAAGACAGAGGTCAATTACAATCTGGGCTCTTTACCAACCATAACTTCCAACATCTTCTGGGTATGTTCAGCCACACATTTCTCAACCCAAAATTCCTAGGTAGGGCTGGGTGGAGGACAGAGAAGGTTAGCAGAAGGGCCGTGTCTAAATTCTTGACTGATGGCTTCCCCACCCTTGCTGGAGAAGTTGAGAAAAATCCATTCATGCTTCTGTTCTTACACTGTAGATGCCTGGGGATGATAAGGCACTTTGGACTCAGGGGGTTAAAGGTGAAAGTACTGAAGTTGAAAACCTCTGTCTGTCCCTGACACTATGAGGATTCTGCTCGGACATTAGGCTAAACTCATCTGCTGTGTTACAGGGCTGAAATAATTTTATTCACATATCTAAAGAGGTCTCTTGACTCTACCATCCCCACCTGTATTTCCAGCAACAAATCCTCTTAGAATTCCATTATTTGATAAAGGGTGAAGAGTTCTGGGTTTGTATTTGCTCTAAATTCTGGTGGTAGATATCACTCACAAATTGGGAGGAACTTTTTGATGAGCTCTAGGCTGCATGATGTACAGTCACGTATTTTTTTTAAGAGTCTGTACCCATTTTTTATTTATTTATTTTTTTTTTAGTCAATGGTCTGTATGAGGTTCAGTAGCAAGCATTAGATCTTTTTAGCTTTCTAAGAGCTCCCTGAATCTGAAAAGTTTTTAATGAGGATATCTATGGGCAAGATTCTATACCCATTTTTAGGCTCTTTATTGAGATACAGAGATAATCAGAGCATTCCATGGAAAATGTGCTACTCTCAAAATATTCACCAACCCAAAGCCACAACCTCCTAAGGGGATTGCGGGAATGTTGATTCATTTACTTTTAGTAGGGAGTTACTGATTTATCTGGCTTTGCAAATAAGTTAAAAATAGTGCATAATTGTAACAGCCAGTCTGCCTTTTCATTGAGGCATGAGAATAATTAAATTTGTGAAATCAAACTTATTTACTTGCTATCATAAATACATCAGTGATTGCCTTTTTTAAGGACTAGGTTAAATGGGGATATCAATCTAGAATTCAAATGTATTGTTTTAATTTCATGTATGAATTATCCTCTAATTTAAATGACTGAAGGGCATTTTAAGTTTTTAAGTCCATAATGCTTTATGGTGTCTTTTTTTTTTTTTAAGATTTTATTTGTTTATTTGTTTATTTGACAGAGATCACAAGTAGACAGAGAGGCAGGCAGAGAGAGAGAGAGAGGGAAGCAGGCTCCTCGCTGAGCAGAGAGCCCGATGTGGAACTTGATCCCAGAACCCTGATACCATGACCTGAGCCGAAGGCAGCGGCTTAACTCACTGAGCCACCCAGGCGCCCTTTATGGTGTCTTTTTATTTATCTTGCAAGGCCAACTGCAAGAGAGCAGCAGCAAACACCTGCATATTTCCAGTACCTCCTCCTGATGCTGTTCTGCTTACAGCTGAGAACAGAGAGAAGGGAGCTGTGTGACGTTTTGCCTGCTGCACTGTCCTCATGGTAATAGCACCTCGCACATCTCTGAACTTCTTGCTGTCAACTCCTTCCAGGATTGTTCATGAGTACTGGGATAACCACTCACCCCACTGCTCAGCATGTGCTTAGGAATTTCAGCAATTTCCCCAACGTTTGCTGGGAAAGGGAGACAGACCATTTTCTGATTTTGATTGGTCAGGTTGGTGGCCTGTTCTCATCACTAGGTGGCGCTGTCTGTGGCAAGCAGGAATTTCATAATCCCTGCTATTTACCACCTAAAGATAAATGTTGATAGGAAGTGGACACTTCTCAAGTAACAAGGAACTGAAATCCTTTCTGCTGTCATTATGAAGAAAATCCAAAACAGGCTAGTCAAAACACTGCATTTGGTTAGGCCTGAAAGTGCAGCAGTAAAGATGTGGGAGACATTTTAATCTGAGGGCATTTAAAAAATAATTTTGCTTCTAAATATACAGACTTCTTACAGTTTCCGGGCATTCCAACATGTAATCTTTAATTCATGGTGTGGTTAGTTTAGAAGCAACACAAAAATGTAATTTAAGGAGAATTGGGCTCCTCTTCCCACAACTGCTGATGTAGGCTTCATCTCTACAAGTTCTATAAGGTTATATTTATTTGCTTACTTAAGATGAGGTTTAAAATTGAAACTGTATTATGTTTAACTATCTAATGTAACAATCATTTTCATTTAAATAGTCTTTATGGACTTTTTCTTTCCTATCATGTATCACATTATTGACTTATCAGATCACACTATTAAAAATAAAAAAGTACACAATGATTTGGAAAACTTTGTATATGCCCCTGAGACCATCAAAGCTTATGGTCTGGCCTATTAGTAAATGACACTGGGATAGCTACTGTGAGACCAAAGCCACTTAAAAGTGACTTGTGCAAAGAATGCAGGACAGCCAAGTAATTTAAAAGCAGCTGCGACTTCAGATGGATAAGTAATTCAAGTGCTCTGTTTCCAAGGGTACAGGAGAAAAGCAGACAGGGCAAAAGGGAAGCAGAGAAATGAAATCTGCATCGGCTGTAGCTGCTCATCAAATCTAAACCAAATCTGTCACTTATGGGTCATGTTCCAGTCATGAAATCAGCAGGGCGAGTCATCACCAGCATTTTTTTTAATTGAAAGAGAAGAGAGAATGAAAATGAGAAACTATCAGAGTGCTTTGTACATAATAAGAGTGATTTTGTGAAATTCTGTTTTATTCTTCTACTTATATGTATGTGCACTAGATCATGCAGAAGTGGAAAAATTTTCCCTTCTTCCATTCCAGGTTTCTTGGCTGGTTTAATAATTAACTTGACCTAAAACAGACTAGGCGAACAAAAATAAATTTATTTTCATATGGGACCCCCCAAAATATGAGATGGAAGGGCAAGTGGGGTCAATTGACTCTTATATGCCCTCCTGACCTAAGGCCTGGGATAGCTAACAGGGGACCTCAAAGGGAGGAGGGCAGTTGACAGGACATAAGAAGCACAGATGTTTAGTAATTAGAAGTTTGCCCTGCCACGCAGATAGGTCTTTCCAAGCAAAAGGTTGTCCTTAGTTATAGCTCTTTTTCTGAGCCAGGGCACTTATGTAAATTATTTTAGGTAGTTAAGGAAGAGATTAAAGTTTTTCCCCAGTCCGCTGGGTCTTGATTACCTTCAGCTCAAAATAATCTACGTGTTAAAGTGACATAGTTTGGGGTGGCCTACTTTACTCTCCTTTAGTGACCCATGATAATAAATACACTACGCCTTGTGACTCTTTCCTTTCCATATATTTTAATATGCTGTCATTGGTCAGTTTTTTGCATTTTCCTGGTCATTTGATGCTCAATCAAAGTGGTCTACCTTGTTTTACTTAATGCCTTTCTCATTTTATCTTTCTGTTCCCCATTATCAGGTCATATCAGGATGACTGACAATGTGGTTTTGAATTTCTGTGTTTAAGATGAAAGCAACAGTAGTTCCATGTGTCCTCACAAGGACAGGGTCCACTGAATTCGGATGAGGCATAAGAGTAGAATTCTCTGGAAAAAGGGAAAGAAGCATGTTCTTTTAGTCTCCACTTATCAGAGAATATGAAAAAGAGGCTTTTTTTTTTTTTTTCCAGTTTTCCCGGCATAACAATTCCAGACTTATTTTTTTTTTGTCAGGCAAGGGCTAGTTTCAAAGTAATTTGTTACTTGACATCTACCAAAGGCAGAGGAAGGAATGCCATGACTCATTATCCTCAGTAGCCAATCGTCATTGCAAAAATCAAAGAAAAAAATCTATAAAAAAGAATTATGACTTAGACAAATATAGTGAAGCAATGTTTTGCTGTTGTGGGAGTTGAGACAGAGTTCCATAAAGACCTTTAAAGTAGGCAAGAAGCAAAACAGGAGAAAATAAATGAACAACGAAGTTACTGCAAACAAGAAACAGTTCCACAGAAGCCCAGAATAACACAAACATATGAAAAAAGAAAACTTGAGCTAGTGTCCCCATTTTCTAAACCTGTGTCCCAGAAAAGGACTAACACATGCAGGCACATTTTTGTTCTGGTGAATCTACACTGACCATTGCCTACCTTCAGCCCGCTTACAAAGAGAGCTGCCGACAGACACGGTGCTATGTGAGATAGCCATCTCAGGGAAGGATTTACATAAAAGGCACTATTCCATGCTGGCTGGAATGGTGCATGAGCCATACAGTAGTAGGAATAAATACTAAAACCCCATTACACTGAGTTTACACTGTAGAGAGAACATGTAGGATTATAAGAACTAGTCATACCTTCCAAGGCAAATATTCTTTCTCCCAGAGCTTCCACAATGGTAACTAGAGCCAGTTCATCAGAGACGTTGAAGAAATGCTTCTCGGTGGGTTCACTTGCAATTGATTTGATTTCTTCCACAAATTTTTCAGTGCTTAAATTTCCTCTGTTATAGCTCCCAAGAATCTAAGACACGACAAAATGGCAAGAATGTATTTTAAATTCTATGTGTTAAATAAGGATCCCAAGCATTTCATCAATAAACAAGAGAGTGTGTAGTACCTTAATGTAATGCGGTTTTTATGTACTTCCACATTCCTGGAAGAACAATCTTCAGGATATGTAGATTCCTTAATATTAATTGTTATATACTATGATTCATGTAGGAAAATATAAAGGGCAATCTTGTATATTTGTGGAAGTTTCTTCTCTTGCATTTCTGTGTCCCTGTTTAGGAAAAGCTCTATCTTTTTTTTTTTAATTTAATTTAAAAAAATTTTTATAAACATATAATGTATTATTATCCCCAGGTGTACAGGTCTGTGAATCGCCAGGTTTACACACTTCACAGCACTCACCATAGCACACACCTTCCCCAATGTCCATAACCCCACCACCCTTTCCCGACCCCCCTCCCCCCAGCAACCCTCAGTTTGTCTTGTGAGATTGAGAGTCTTTTATGGTTTGTCTCCCTCCCGATCCCATCTTGTTTCATTTATTCTTTTCCTACACCTCAAAACTTCCACGTTGCATCTCCACTTCCTCATATCAGGGAGATCATAAGATGGTTGTCTTTCTCTGATTGACTTATTTCACTAAGCATGATACCCTCTAGGAACAGCTCTATCTTTAAAGTCTGACAATTCAAAAGTAAGTTACGGTTTCTGAATGTCTCTGGTATTATTCCAGCCCATGCCTCCGCCATTTGCTGGCAAAATCAATTAGCAAGTGAGTTACTTGATCTTGAAGAGGCAGTTCTTCCTGATAATCTTACCGAGAGGCAGTCCCACACATATATTTTTTAAACAGATGATAAAATAGATAGTAATCTAACTTGGCAATCTAGAAAATAAACAATCAGGAGATTCCTGTTTGAAACCAAATGCTCAAGACAGGGACACCCCTCCCCACCCCACACCCTTTTTTATAGAGAAGAAAGGCAGGAGTTATCTGTTATAGTTCACTGTAATTATTTAGATGTCTTAGCAGGTTTTCTCAAACACCTATTTTATTTTTTAAGTAAGGTTTACTGAAATATAACTTATATACAGTAAAACTCACCCTTTTTAGTTATACAATTCTGAGTTTTGACAAACCCACACAGTTGTGTTACTACCACTTCAAGAGGTAAAACATTTTTCTTTTTTTTTTTTTTTTAAGATTTTGTTTATTTATTTGACAGAGAGAGAGATCACAAGAAGGTAGAGAGGCAGGCAGAGAGAGAGGAGGAAGCAGGCTCCCCGCTATGCAGAGAGCCCGATGCGGGGCTCGACCCCAGGACCCTGAGACCCTGACCGGAACTGAAGGCAAAGGCTTTAACCCATTGAGTCACCCAGGCACCCCAAGATGTAGAACATTTCTATCAGTGTCCCCTCTTGCCCCTTTGTAGTCAATCTCTTCCAACCCCTAACTCTTACAAACCTCAATATATTTTCTGTCCTTAAGGCTTTGCTTTTTCCAGAATGTTATATTTATGGATTCATATAGCATGTAGTCTTTTGTGCCTGACTCCTTTTATTTGCAGAATGCTTCTGAGAATCATTCATGTTGTCCCATGTATAAGAAGTACAGGATTTTTTTATTGCTAGTAGGGTTCCATTGGGTAGATGCACCCAAATTGGAAACAAACCAAATGTCCATATAAAGTATGGGACAAATTGTGATAGATTAATACAATGTATATTAAAAAAATGAATGACTGATGCACAATATATCATGGGCAATCATTATGTTGGGTGAAAAGTTAAACACAAAAGAGTATATACTATATGATTTCATTTACATAAAATAGAATAGGCTACTTAAGCTGTGGCGGTCTAAGTCACACCAGTGGTTACTACAGAAGTGAGTATTAAAAATATGGACGTATAGGGAACTTTCTGGGGGGTGATGGAAATGTTCTGTATCTTGATTGAGGTATCAGTCACATGGGTGTATGCAATTATCTAAACTCATTAATTTGTTTACTTTGTACATAATTTTCACATTGAAATTCTGCATTTCATTGTATGTGTTAATTAAAAAAACAAATGAACTTTGATGGCTTATAATAATATGGATGAATCTTAGCAATATTAAATTTTAAACGTCTTAAAATACTATATGCAATATGACACACTTTTTATAAAGTTAAAAAAAGGAAGACTTGGAATTTTTTTTTAACTATGTATAGATACCAAGAGATTAGAAAAGCACAACAAGAGATGAGTATAGTATTTGGGCTGATGGTTATCAGGTAGAGGATGCCAGGTGGTGAATGTAGTCAGGCCCATAGACAGTTATACTGGATACTTAAAATATGTATACAGGTATAATAATAAACATGGAAACCTATAAAGTGGGCCATGCTTTCACAAATGATGAGGTCTCCTAAACCAAGGATCATGATTAATTCAATTCTGTGCTCCTGGAATCCAAAAAACAAAGATAAGATCTTCAACTTTGTACTATTGCTTATTTTTAGAATAATCTACTCCTTGGGGACAAGAAAAGTCATGACCTCCAGCGACCATGAAGCTACTGGAAATTTCTAGCTTCACTTTCCATTTTTAAATCATGACATAGATTTGTCTAGCATCGTTAAACTGAGACTCTAGGGTGCCTTCAAAGTCCCACTGCAACACAGACCTGCAGTAGTCCCCAAACACAGTTCAGCATTATGGACTGGGTGGATCCTGGACACAAGGCGGGGCTGGCACAGGTGGAGGCACCAGTCAGTCCTGGTCCTCACTGGATCCCCCTCCCACAGACACCTGCCTCTCTCCTCTGAGAACCCATTTCCCCCCCGACCTGCCACTGTCCTTAAGCTGCTTGTTCTAGGCATCTGCATGGATAAATGTCAGATTCAAAGTGGTAGATTTTAAAACTGGTATTTTTATTAAGAAGGATACAACTTTTCACTTATAGTTAGAAAAAAGCTAAAATTACTGTTTTAGGTGTTGCGATTTATGATCTACCACATACTTGTTTTTTTGAATCATAAAATGTATGAGGATTTAGATTCATAACTGAATCATTAAAATGTACCCTAAATGTTAAAATGTGAGCACAAGAGTTGTGTGCCAGGTAGTAAGGCCGGAATTCAGATAGTAGCTCTGGATTTGTCCTTAGTGAGAAAGTGCTGGGGGATTTATTCCTGGTTTCTCCCCCTGGCTTGACTCACACCCTCACCCCATTCCCACGGAATACCCGAGAGGAGTCTCGAGCAATATCGCCTATCAGCACACAGAGGTCTTCACTGAGGCCCTTGCCTGTTCTTTAGTTCCACATCTACCTGTAAAATGCGTTCATGAGGCACAATGTGAAGAACTTTGTGCTACTTTGAAAAAGTGGGCAATTTAGGAAAACTGGAGCTGGCTCTAAGAAAATCAGTACACTATTTGGGTAACTTTTGATTTTGAACCTAACTCTATACTACTTGTCCAGGTTTAGGTAGAAAGGTCAGGGTCAGGAGTCTGAAAAATTGCACCAAAACACAAAAACTCAGACCCTGTCTACTTGGCTAAAAAGCAAATGACAACCATCAGAAATGGTTATATTTGAACGGAGACCACTGGTGCTTTTCCCACTTTAGCTACTTGATGGTGGAAGAGAGTTAATGGAAATGAATGTAGAGAATTGTCCAGATTAGGGAGTGAAAACTCAAGGTCCACTTGCTCTTATTACATTGAACAAATTCTCTCTTATACTTAAAAACAATTAAGATGGTTGCCTTATAGTTGAGTATTTCCCCACATCTAGATGGACATGCCCCAGGGAAAGCACAGAAAAGGCAGGAAACAGTCTCCAGCCTCCAGAGCCTCCATCACACCTATGTGTCCATTTCAGGATCACTGGGTTCTTGCCCAACACCTCACTCAACACCCTGTATTCTCACATACTGTTAGGTTCCTCTTTTGTCAGCAGCTTTGCTATACATGGATTTCTTTTAGATTCATACAAATTCAACCTCATGTGAAGCTCTCTGGGTACCCATTGTTTCACTTAATTTATCTTAGAAGTTTTTGACATCCTGGGCTGGAAAGTCACCATCTTTCCCCCTTAGTCCCTGTTGAACATATTCTAGATTCACTGTCACATTGACAAGTAAACTTCCATTTCACTTATGAAGTGACGCATTTGAAAATACACATAAAAATTGTAAAGATGTTTGGACCATGCTTGGTTGAGATTCTTAATTGTGATGTAAATGTTATCAGACACTTAGTGCTCCATGTGAACTTGGATAAAGTTCAATGGGAAAAATGCCCAAGTGACATTCTTAAATAATAAAACATAAATGGAGCATGAGAGTATGTATTTTGAAGGAGATATAAGAGGAAAATATTCCTAGGAAGTACTGTGACTTGCATCCAGTTTGAACTATTTTGTATTACAGAATAAGAAACGAAAACGGAAATGTATTTTGAACCTTCACCCAAGGATCCAGTGTTTGCAGAAACATTATTTTCTATGAATGAGAAGAATACAAAATAATACTTATAAATCACTTCTGTTTCACTTTGTACAAATATGTCAAGCCCCGGCATTTGGTATTCTGTTAATATTTACCTCAGGTAGACAGAATTGAAGTTCCCTTGAGGCAGATGTGTCAAATGTAAAGTGTGTAATACATTTACATGTACTACTGTGTCTTTTGTGTGCAAATGAATGAAATGCTAAAATACTTTCTAACTTCTCTTATTTTCATGTGAATGCTGTAAATGATCACATTTCAGAGTCATTATAATCCCAGCCATTATCATCTAAGAATAGAATATGAATGTAAAACAGTTTCCTGCTGGCAATGTCTAGTATCCTCAGGTAACAGAATACAGACCATGTAGAATACATACCAGTTTAGGACCCTCACCAAATCTGAGAGTTTAATGGGTCATGTTTGCAGTTTTATCATAGAGTGCTTAAATTTTCAACAGTCGATTATTTTGGGGTATTGTCTCCCCAAAACACACCTTTGTGGTGTTCAAGATCAAATGGTAAGTTAAAAAAAAAATTGAGTAGGAAGAACAGCCCAGGTGATAATAGGAGCAGACCCCCAGGTATATTTGATCCATGTGAAGCATGAACGTAGCTTCAGAAATGCCTAAAACCTTTCTGTGTGAATGCACAAGGAGAGGAAATAAAATAACTGTCTTATTTCCTAGTTTGACACAAACTAAAAAATACAAGTTTCACCAGGGAAAAGAAACATGAATTGGGAAAATAACAATTCTTGCTGAAGTGAAATTTTCCTATACATTATTTATAAAATATTGAAGAGAAATGTAACAATAATTCATTGATTAAAACAGGAAAAGAAGCCAGTATATTATGATTCTCTAGGAAAATCAATGCAGTTATGAGAATGCTTTTTGACCAGATGGGAGGCAGAGTATGAATTATCAACTAGGGATCCAACCAAGGGAACACAGTGACTTAAGGACAAAAAATACTGTATATGTAGCCAGATACCCTGTAAAAGGGATAAAAGCTTCACTTAAAATTAAGTCATTCATTGATAGGTACAGTATCTTCTTTCCAGTGAATTTTTTTTTAATGTTATTAATGCTGCTGATGGTTTATTCAAATCATTGCCTGCTACAGTGGTATCTGGAAATCCAGACTATATTCTTTGGGAGGAAGCTGAACAAATGATAGAACTTCTGATATCCAGTTGTCTGGGATAAACTGGGCATACACTTTTGCACACTGAAAAGACTAGCTATAGACTCTCTGGCCAGTATCACTGAGTGAAGCCTGGACCTATGGGACTATCTCAGTCACAGAAGAGATCAAAATAGTTATATCAATTATTATAGTAAGGAGAGGTACTAATGGATCGATAGTAATTGGCAAAAGATAATTTATAGTAACAACAAGGGGAAAAAGAAACAATGAAGTATTTTAATTTTTCACATCTGTATCCCAAATAAAAAAGAACATTGTTGGAAATTTGGGCTCGCTCCATAGTTTGGCTATGGTTGATAATGTTGCTATAAACATCAGGGTACAGGTACCACTTGGCACCTGTATTTTTGTATCCTTTGGGTAAATACCCAGTAGTGCATGCTGGATTATAGAGAAGTTCCATTTTTAACGTTTTGAGGAACCTCCATACTGTTCTCTAGAGTGGCTGTACCAGTTTGCATTCCCACCAACAGTGAGGGGGGTTCCTTTTTCTCCACATCCTCACCAACACATGATGTTTCTTGTGTTGTTCATTTTAGCCATTCTGACATGTGTGAGGTGATCTCTCATTGTAGTTTTGATTTGTATTTCCCTGATGATGAGTGATGTTGAGCGTCGTTTCATGTGTCTATTAGCCATCTGGATGTCTTCTTTGGAGGTGTGTCTATTTGTGTCTTCTACCCATTTCTTAACTAGATTATTTGTGTCTTGGTGTTGATTTTGGTAAGTTCTTTATAGATTTTAGATATAACACTCTATCAAAATGGATAAAGAAGATGAGATACACACACATATATATACACACACATATATAGACACACAATGGAATACTACTCAGCCATCAGAAGATGAAATCTTGGGGCACCTGGGTGGCTCAGTGGGTTAAAGCCTTTGCCTTTGGCTCAGGTCATGATCCCAGGGTCCTGGGATTGAGCCCCATATTGGGCTCTCTGTTCAGCAGGGAGCGTGCTCCCCCCCTCCCCCACTTTCTGCCTGCCTCTCTGCCTGCCTGTGATCTCTGCCTGTCAAATAAATAAATAGAATCTTAAAAAAAAAAAAAGAAAAGAAAAGAAAATGAACTCTTGCCATTTGCAACAACATGGATGAGGCTAGAGTGTATTATGCTATGTGAAATAAGTCAGATAGGGAAAGACAAATACTATATGATTTCCCTCATATGTGGAATTTTAGAAACAAAACAGAGGAACATATGGGAAGGGGGAAAAGAGGAAAACAAATCACAAGAGACTTTTAAAGATAAAGAACAATTGGAGGGTGATGCAGAGAGATGGGAGGAGGGTGGGTTAATGGGTAATGGGGATTAAGGAGGGCCCTTTGGGATGAACACTGGTTGTTATATGTAAGTGATAAATCACTGAATTCTACTCCTAAAACCAATATTGCATTTGTACATTAACTAACTAGAATTTAAATAAAAACTTGAAAAGAAAAAAAAAGAATATTGTTGCAATCAGAAGTTGCCTTATTTATAATCAAGTCATCTTGGTTATAAAATAAATACAGTCACCTTGTCCCTGGGAGTCAGTGGATCAATTTTGTGTTCTGGGAGTTTGTCAGGGATGAATCACTCTTCTTCTTCCCTTCCTACAGTGGGGCAGGATGTCTTTCACTGATCATACTTTTGAAAGGAAAGGAGGAAATCTCACTGATGCGATGCTGGAAAACCATTATGTGTAATAGCTGATTCTTACAGTAAATACAAAAGATTTTGTTGAAAAACAACTTCGGTTAAACTCTTATAGTTCTGAAATTTTTTTCTTCCTGGGCTATTTAAAAAATCAATTTATATTAAGAAGACTCTCTCCTCCTAGGCTGAGGGCATGTGCTATGGAACTGAGAGCAAAAGGAAGGTTGTACACAGTTGTTAGTGAAGCTGAGATAAGGTTTGGGAGTCCATGGGGGAATCTCTGAAGGTTTCTGTGCAAGGGCGCAACACAGTTTATCTCTAGCACCATGATTTTATTATTTCGTGGTTGTAAACTCCTCTAGTTGAAGATCGTTAAGAAAAACAATATTTATTGGTTGCATAGCCTGCCATTGTGCTAGATGTTTTCAATCATTATCTCACAGATTCTTTATCTGAGAGAGAGAAGAACAATACTTACCCTTTATCTTTACAGGTAAAGAAGCTGAAGTTTGGAGTATTAAGTGACTTATCCACTGTCACAAAGGCAAAAAGGGAGCAAAGTTCTTTCTAGCTCCAAAATACACTCTTCTCTACTCTCCCCACCTTCTTCTTATTTTAGAAAATGTCCATGGGTCTGTTGTTGTTTAAGGTTATAACACTATGGGGCAGGCTTAGTGTCTCTATGTTAGGTCTTACTGCTCACGTACAAGGGCTGGAGAAGACTGTGGTGCTCTTTGGTAGTCTGGAGAAGTGAGTAAAAACAGTTAGGACAGTCCTGCCCCTTCCAGATATCTGCGGCAGCAAGAAAGAGAGATTGGGGGCTGGGGAAGAATAGCCCAGGGCAGTGGTACATGTGGTAAGTCAAGGGGCTTCTAGAGTCTTGGTCATGTAGCCTACAGCCATGAAACCTAATGTCCCTTGGTTTTCTCATTCATAAAATGGGAAAAGGAAAGTTTCCCTGCTCTCTTTGGGGTGCCATGAAGGATGAAGAAATGTATCTAGGACACAGTAAAAAAAAAACCCCAAAACTATTCTAGGTTACATATGCATGATAATTTATTTTCCATATTTCCTTTTGAAAGGTAGAATTCTTACTTCTCTTTTTCTAAACGTCCCTCTTCATGGGGTGGCAACATGAAATTGAGTCATCTCAGTTCATGGAACTACTAAAAGTTGATTTAGAAAAAAAATCACTATTAAGAGGTAAAAAGCACTTTATAGCCTTTTTATTTTTTCCATTTTTGTGACACTAATATTAATAATAATAGATTGCTTTTATATTGATACAGAGCTGCTCACAAAGAGCTACAGTACTTTGTATGTAATATCTTCTACATTATCAATTGCAGGCTAGGCTTTTCCTTGGAATTAAATGAAATTTGTTCTCTGATCCTTTCCCCCTTCTTGTCCAGCTTAAACGAAATTACAGAGAACGTTTTAGAGCTGCTGGCTCCTTCACTTTGGCTGCACAGTTAGGGACTATGAAGTAGGGAGGAAATGGAAAGTTCGGCTTTGTAATGCCACCTGCTTTGGTTTTCTTTTTGATATTCCTCTGGCTATTTGGAGTCTTTTCTGGTTCCATACAAGTTTTAGGATTATTTGTTCCAGCTCTGTGAAAAATGTCAATGGCATTTTGATAGGGATTGCACTGAATGTGTAGATTCCTCTGGGTAGCATAGACATTTTAGTAGTATTTATTCTTCCAATCCATGAGCATGGAATGGAATGTTTTTCCATTTCTTTGTGTCTTCTTCAATTTCTTTCATGAGTATTCTGCAGTTTTCTGAGTAAGGTCCTTTGTCTCTTTGGTTAGATTTATTCCTAGGTATCTTATGTTTTTCGATGCAATTGTAAAAGGGATCAACTCCTTAATTTCTCTTTCTTCTTTCTCATTGTTAGTGTATAGAAATGCAACCGATTTCTATGCATTGATTTTACATCCTGCCACTTTGCTGAATTCCTGTATGTGTTCTAGAGTTTTGGGGTGGAGTCCTTTGGGTTTTTCACATGGAATATGATGTCATCTGTGAAGAGTGAGAGTTTGACTTCTTTGCATATTTGGAAGACTTTTATTTCTTTTTGTTGTCTGATTGCTGGGGCTAGGATTTCTAGTACAATGTTGAACAACAGTGATAATAGTAGACATCCCTGCCATGTTTTTGACCTTAGGGAAAGCTCTCAGTTTTTCCCCATTGAGAATGACATTTGCTGTGGGTTTTTAGTATATGTATTTTATGATACTGAGGCATGTTCCTACTATCCCTACACTGTGAAAAGTTTTAGTCAAGAAAGGATATATACTTTGTCAAATGCTCTTTCTGCATCTATTGAGAAGATCATATGGCTCTTGTCCTTTTGTAATGTAGTGTATCATGTTGATTGATTTGCAGATGTTGAACCACCCTTATGGCCCAGGAATAAATCCCACTTGGTCATGGTATATAATCCTTTTAATGTACTGTTGAACCCTATTGGCTAGTATCCAGGTTAGAGTTTTGGCATCTATGTCCATCGGGGATATTGGTCTGTAATTCCCCCCCCCCTTTTTTTTTCAGAGCTTTTATATTTGAGTTTATTCTTCATTTAACTTTCAAAACACTACTATAGTTGAATATTAAAACAAAAACAATAGCAAGTAGTGAGCTATGATTATAGTCCTTCACTCATTCACTACTGCACATAAAATGCCAGCAGTGTTATTCACTGGCCCCATTAAGAGGTCTGACACTGACCACCACCCCTGGGATGATGTTCATCATCCTCATATGCTTCCCCATTGTAATGGCACCATCTTTCCTGATTTGGATCAAAGTCCACCAGTTCTACCTGATCCATTTCATCAGTCTCTTCTACTTCCTTCCTCTCAGGTAGGAGTTTTTCCAGCAAAGAGAGTTTATCAGTAGACAGAAAGCCATTCTCAGGAAAATTTACCTTAAATTCGATGATGAGGTGACCCTTCTCATATGGCCTACAATAAATTGGCATGCCTTCATTTAGCACACACTTGATATCTCCATGCTTGACAATTTGATCTGGATGAGAGGTGATGACAACGGTTCGGTTGTCAAGAGTAGATATTGGCTTTTGAAAACCGCACAGTGCTTCAACCAGCTGTATGTCCATACACATGAAAAGGTCTTCTCCTTGCCGAGTAAAAACAGCATGGTCCTTCTGATCTAAAACAATGATAATATCTCCTGGTTCCAGTCCTGGTTCTTGGTCGCCCTCACCATGGAATGTTATCTTCTGGCCATCTTTCATGCCTTTGTCAATATGAACTAGAATCTTCTTCTCTCGAACTATCTTCCTTCCATTGCAGCTTTTACATCTATCTTTAGGACTGATCCGTTCCCCATGGCCCTGGCACTCCATGCACACAGACTGAATTTGCTGAACCATTCCAGGTCCTATCTGATAAATTCTTATTTGCATTCCAGTACCTCGGCAATTGGGACAACACTCAACTGCTCCTTTCTTACCACCTCAGTCTTCACATTTATCGCAAATCACATTCTTTTGCAGAGCTAGTTTTCTTGTTGCACCATTATAGAAATCTTCTAAGGTTACTGAGAGCTGATGCATAACATTTTTACCTCTCCTTTCTCTCTGCATTCTTCCTCCTCCTCCAAAAAACATATCAAAGATGTCCATGGGGGAGCCAAAACCACCACCAGTTCCACCTTCTTTAATTGCCTGTTCACCTCCTTTGTCATATAATTCCCTTTTCTTTGAATCAGAGAGTACTTCATAAGCTTGAGAAATCTGTTTAAATTTCTCTCCTTCATTTGGATTCTTATCAGGGTGGTACTTCACAGCCAGATTCCTGTAGGCCTTTTTCAGTTCTTCTTGGGTGGCATTGGGTTTGACCCCCAAAACATCATAATAAGTGGTTTCTTTCACCATTTTCTACAGCCGGTGAGAGGGCCGAGGCCGATGTGGGGGAGCGGGAAGGAGTGCATTGCTGGGTGCAGCTCGGGTAGCCGCCGCTCCTCCACGTCTCACCGAGCGTTCTGGAAAGTTCCGCTGTAATTCCCCTTTTTGATGGGGTCTTTGTCTGGTTTGGGGATAAAGGTAATCCTGGTCTCATAGAAAGAGTTTGGAAGTTTCTCCTCCATTTCTATTTTTTGAAACAGCTTCAGAACAGGTATTAATTCTTTAAACGTTTGGTAGAATTCCCCTGGGAAGCCATCCGGCCCTGGGCTCTTGTTTATTGGGAGATTTTTGATTACTGCTTTAACTTTCTTCCTGGTTATGGGTCTCTTCAGGTTTTCTCTTTCTTCCTGTTTCAGTTTTAGTAGTTTATATGTCTGTAGGAATGCATCTATTTCTTCCAGATTGCCTAAATTGTTGGCATATAATTGCTCATAATATGTTCTTGTGATTTTTTGTATTTCTTCAGTGTTGGTTGTGATCTCTTCTCTTTCATTCATGCTTTTATTTATTTGGGTCCTCTTTTTTTTCTTTTTGATAAGCCTGGCCAGAGGTTTATCAATCTTACTAATTCTTTTAAAGAACCAGCTCCTAATTTTGTTGATGTGATCTGTTCTGCTGTTCTTTTGGTTTCTATTTCATTGACTTCTGCTCTAATCTTTAATAAGTCTTTTCTCTTCCTGTTTTTAAGCTTCATTTATTGTTCTTTTTCTAGCTCCCTTAGGTGTAAGGTTAGGTTATATATTCAAGACCTTTCTTGTTTCTTGAGAAAGGCTTGCATTGTTATACACTTCCCTCTTAGGACTGCCTTTGCTGCAACCCAAAGGTTTTGAACAGTTGTGTTTTCATTTTCCTTTGTTTCCATTTTTTAAAAATTCTTGTTAATTTCCCGGTTGACCCATTCATTCTTTAGTAGGATGCTCTCTAACCTCCTTGAATTTGAGTTCTTTCCAAATTTCCTCTGTGATTGAGTTTTGGTTTCAGAGCATTGCAGTCTGAGAATATGCAGAGAATGATCCCAATCTTTTGGTAATAGTTGAGACCTGATTTATGACTCAGTATAGGATCTATTTAGGAGAATGTTTCATATGCATTCAAAAGCAATGTCTATTCTGTTGCTTTAGGATGGAAAGCTCAGAATACATCAGTAAAGTTCATCTAGTCTGGTGTGTCATTTAAAGCCCTTGTTTCCTTTTCTGCTGAGATGATCTGTCTGTTGCAGTGAGTGGGGTGTTAAAGTCCCCTACTATTATTGTATTATTATTGATGTGCTTCTTTAATTTTCTTATTAATTGGTTTATAAAAATGGCTGCTCCCATGTTAGGGGCATAAGTATTTACAACTGTTAGATCTTCTTGTTGCATAGGCACTTTAATTATGATATAGTATCCTTTCTCATCTTTTATTACAGTCTTTGGTTTAAAATCTAATTTGCCTGATATAAAGATTATCACCCAGCTTTCTTTTAATGTCCATTAGCATGCTAAATTCCTCACTTTCCATTCCCTCACTTTCAGTCTGGAGGGGTCTTTGGGTCTAAAATGGGTCTCTTACAGACAGCATATAGATAGGTCTTGTTTTTTTAATCCAATCAGATACCCTGTGTCTTTTGATTGGGGCATTTAGCTTATTTACTTTCAGAGTAACTATTGAAAGATATGAATTTAGTGCCACTGTATTATCTGTAAAGTTCTTGTTTCTGAAGATTGTCTCTGTTTCTATTGATTGTTGCTGTTTCCTTTCTGTCTGTTACTTTTGGGCTCTCTCTCTTTGCTTAAAGGATCCCCTTTACTATCTCTTGCAGGGTTGGTTTGGTGACCACAAATCCCTTTATTTTCTGTTTGTCCCGGAAGCTTTTTATCTTTCCTATTTTGAATGATAGCCTAGCTGGATACAGTATTCTTGGCTGCATATTTTTTTCATTTAGCAACTTGAATATATCATGCCAGTCCCCTCTGGTGTGCCAGGTCTTTGTGGATAGGTATGCTACCAACAAAATGTTTCTACCTTTGTTGGTTATGACATTTTTGTCCCTGAGCTGCTTTCAGGATTTTCTCTCTGTCTCTGAGATTTGCAAGTTTCACTATTACATATCATGGTGTTGACCTATTTTTATTGATTTTTAAATGGGGTTCTCTATACCTCTTGGACTTGAATGCCTGTTTCCTTCCCCAGATTAGGGAAATTTTCTGCTATAATTTGTGTAAATATACCTTCTGTCCCCTCCTCCACTCTCTTTCCTCTTCTTCTGGGATCCCAATTATTCACGTGTCGTTTCATTTTATGATATCACTTATCTCTCAGATTCTCCCCTTGTGATATAGTAATTTTTTATCTCTCTTTTTCTCAGCTTTTTTATTCTCCATCATTTTGTCTTCTATATCACTAATTCTCTCTTCAGCTTTCTATATCACTAATTCTCTCTTCAGCTCATTTATCCTAGCAGTTAGAGCCTCCATTTTTTATTGCATCTCATTAATAAACTTTTTGATTCTGACTTGATTATAGTTCTTTTATTTCTCCAGAAAGGGATTCTCTAGGGTCTTGTATGCTTTTTTTTCAAGCTCAACTAATATCTTTATAGTCATTATTCTGAACTCTAGTTCTTGACATCTTATTTATATCCATACTGATTAAGTACCTGGTAGTCAATACTGCCTCTTGTTCTCTTTTTTGAGGTGATTTTTTCATCTTGTATTTCCTCCAGAAAGTGGTCACTTTTCTATTTGTAGAGTTGCAGCTATTTTTTTCTTAGATATCTGGTTGAGTTTGTTTGTGTTCAGAATGACTTAATAGCTATCTAGCTGATTCTTGGGACCAGATGAAACTAAGGTCTCCTATACCTCCACCATCTTTGATTATTCTGCAGATAATGTATTTATTACTAGCACATTCTCAATTTCCTCCTTTCTTTCCTCCCTTCCTTTTTCTTCCTCCCTTCCACTTTCTCCTTTCCTTCCTCCCTCTTTTCTGCCCTTCCTCCATTCCTCCCTCCATCCTTCCAGTATTCTTTCCCCTGATGAGGGTCCTTTACTCCTTTCCTGCACTTCTTTTTCCTTTCCTATTTCTGTCTCTTTCTTCCTCTTGTCCTTCCTTCCCTAGGACACAAAGGGAGCAAGACCCAATCCTGCCCCCACAGAGTTTACCTTCAAATGGAGAAGATTCTCCTTTACAACCTTGTTTGTGTAACTTTCATAAAATAATCATGATATGTACACACCTCTTATCTTCACACCAGAGTTTGAAAGCCATCTCTAGCCATATACTTACAGCTATGGAAAACCGCTGAATGTTTTCATCCTCACAGTCTTGGATGACCTTATTTAGTTGATGGTTGTCATGGGACTCCCCATCAGTCACAATTACCATGACTTTTTTAACTCCCCTTCTGGCACCCCGAGCTTCAGTGAAAGCCTCCTTCCTGAAGTGAACACAGAGGAAAGAGAAGCAAATAAAACACCATCCCGAGGTTAGGCAAATGGTAAATGAAAGAAAAACACTGACAACTCTAGTTAGAACAGTGCTGTCCCTCCAAGATCAACATTCACAACCATTATTCAAGCTGGGAGGCATGATGATTGTTATTTGTAATAGTTTTAGATTTCTCCCAGATGATGAAGAGGTCACCATTTTACTAATCATCACATATCCCATATACAAAGGGCAGCAGTATTTCATTCTTTGGAAACTTCTCAGGGAAGGTATGACTAGAGTACACATCAGATCTGGAGAAGTTCAGATCTTAAATACTTGCTCAGCCACTCTTTTCTCTATAAACACTCATCTTTTATTCTGCTTTTGGCAGAAGTTTTTGCTTTGTCTTCACTTCCACCACATCTACTCTGATGTTTATAAAACAATATGGAAATCCTCTGTGCTGAGTTGACAAGAAGGGAGAAAAAAGAATTTTGTATGGCTGTGAATGCTTGAGAGTTTTCTTGGATATGGAGGAAAATTGAACATAGCAATGAAAGACTGCTGATGGCTGTGGTCTGAGTCAGTGATAGAGGAGGGCTGTGGGGCACAAGAGTGGATGGAGTACCTATGAAAGTTGTGGTCTGAACTAGGTTTTAGGATACTGGTTGCTGGGTGTGGGGTGGAAGAAAGTGGAACAAAAAGAAAATGAAAATGCTATAACCTAACTGCAAAAACGGAATTTTTTATTTAATTCAAAAAGCATTTATGGAAAGAGATGGAAGAGAAGTGAAATTAACAATTTTTGTTGTCTTGTGCTTCTACACACACACACACACACGGGCATATTTTTTTTCTATTTTCTTTTACTCACTCACATTCCTTTCTGGAGTCAAGTATATTTTACTTAGGAATGAAACAATGAAAAGATTTCATATATTTTTTAGATCTTTGTATAAAATGCAGCAATCATTATGCTGAATGATCCCTTTCAATATTTTTCCTTGGTCATGAGGACAAACAGCTGCAGTTTTTGATATGCCCAAAAAACACTTCTCTTAAACTAACCTTCCAAAGGGTTTGCACAATATACATTAGTTTTACTGTAGATACACAGTAAATATACACAATAGTAGGTAATTTGTGAGCAGGCTAAAAGATCTTGGTGATGTGAGCAAAGGGATTTTATCTCTGGTTATTTTCCTTTGAAAGGCTTGAATGTAAATGTGAGAAGTTGTTAACAATTGTTGATTTGTTTGGTCAATACATAGGATTTTGTTATACTATTTTTTACATTTTTAAATTTTTGTTATAATTTTCAAAATAAAGAAGCTATTTTTAAAAAAGTAGGCCATTAGGGAAATACATATCTCTGCCCTCTACATTATAAAGATAGATTTTCTGACTTCTTTATATGTACAAACAAAGGTGAAAACAGATGTTAAAGTCCAGTCTTTAAATGAAATCCAGATATGGATATCATATAAGATTCAATCCTTTTTGCAGTCCTAACTCCTTAGAGGATCATCAAAACTTCCTAATTCTCTTAAAGATCCAGGCCATTACTGAAGGAACCTCAACCAGTGGAGATAATTAAAAGACATTTCTTAAAGAAAACCTGGTAGATCTAAACAAGGGTTGGTTTTATATAACATAAGAGTAGCCAGCCACTGGCAGAACTCCTGCGTACACTCTCTCTGTTTCAAATATCTTCAGCAAATTGCCATTTACCCCCAAATACTAACACCCAGTGAAAATAGAAGTTAAGCATTCTAACAAATTAAAAATACTGTTTGTAACTGGCCCTGCCAAAAGAACAATTAAAAATATGCTTCAATGTGAAAAACTAATATACAAGAAAGATACTTAGTAATACCATTATAGAGTTTTATTTATATACAAAACTCAATAAACTATGTGTCCTACAGCTAGACCCTTTGTGAAACATGTAGGCAAAAACCATATAGGGTCATGGTATTTAGAGTGTATTTATGCAGAAGCAAAGCAGCCAGAATATTTCTTCAGTTAGTTTTCAAAGATGAATATTCATTCTTAAGTGGTTGCCTTTGGAAAATACACAGCTCCCTACAGGCTCAGAGCTTTTAAAGAACACTTTGATTTACTTTGAATGTGCAGTCACATTTAGTCAATTATTTAAGAGGGTGCATTTAGTACACCTCAACATGTGCACTCTTCGTGCATGCAAACTGGTGATCCTACAGGCAGGTAAATGTAAAATTACCCCATCTGTTTGTGGTTATTTTCTCTTGAGCTCCATGTAAGTAGAACCACATGCTTCTCTAACACTTACCAGTCCAATGCTGCATGTAAAATTTTAAATTTTTGAATATCCAACTCATTCTTTAGAATATCCATATTAACTATTTTAACCCCCTTAAAATACTGATCTTAGCAGGCAGGTGAAATGAAAGTGTGGCTAATTAGCTCTTTAAAACCAGAAGAGAGTCCAAAAGTTGAAGACACTTAACAGAAGGATCCTTAATATTAGTCAAACTTTATTAGATTTCCTGTGATTTTGGTATTGTTTAGTTTTTGTTCAGAACCTTACTAGCTTTAAAGGCAAATCAGGAAGAAAAATAGCAAGAGATGAAAGAGTTGAATGCAGTTGGCAAAAATACAGAAAAAAATGTTTTACATTGTAATCGAAGTAGAGTTCTGTAGCTTCTCATAGAATGAAGTTCAACCAGAGTGGACATGTGCTCTCCACGGACAGTAGGAGGAAGAAAGGGATGTAAAGTAGAGGTGATTTGGAGAAAGGAAGAAAGTGTGCATGAATGATGAAGTTCTTACAACTCCTTTTAATCTTTGCACTGAAAATATTGTCAAATACAGGAATATTGAACTTGACCTCTTAAAAACTGTTACTTGAGAGTTCAATAGCCCTAAACCAGGTACTGTAAAATTATGGACATATTAGGACATAAATACTGTGGAGTAGAAGTGGATGAATATTATCCTTTTTTTAAAAAAATGAGATTCCTAGAAACTGTAAACAAAGAACAAAGGGAAAAGATATTCACTAATATTATGTCTTAGTACCCAAGAACATGATGCAGCAGACTATAGCAATTTTTGTGACTGAATTTTCCATCATTCAACCTTCAGAATAAGAGGAAAGATATGAAGGGTGGGGAGACTATATCATAGAAAAACTTGGTCCTAAACCTGTTAGCTAATCAATGGGATCTAGTTTTTAAAAAGATGGCTTTAAATCTTGTCAAGGTAAATACTCAATCAACACTTCAAAGGGCTTGATTGTGAGTAGTTATTTTTGCAGTCTTTTACTTTGATTTATTTTTTAGTCCACATACCTGGCTGTGTCTATTCCAAGGGCTGTCATAGTCTGGCGGCCACCTCTCTGGATTATTTTATTTGCTGCAACAAGTACCTCTTCCGTTGAGGAGTACTTATTGAGGTTGAACTCATGGGTTACGTTTTCTCCATACTGTACAATTCCAACCTGAAATACCAAGCCCACTGTGAGTTAGCCACCTAGTAATGTTCCATTATCAATTTTCTTTATTTATTTAAAGATGTGGATCGAATATACATTTTTGTCTTTCAGTTTAAAAATTCATCAGTTTCATGAGTTTAAAATCATGAAAATGATTTTATCGTTTATCATAAAATCAGTTTAAAATTCATCAATTCATGAGTTTAAAAATTCATCAGTACACAAATCCTTCTCTTTTGACAGCAATAACCATTGCTACATGTGGATAGTTACAGCCCAGAGAACAAGAATGATAGTGCTGTTATTAAACTTCTCAAACAATTGGTTTATTTCTTCAGTAGTTTCTACTGAATGGGTCTGGCAGGCCTTGGGGGTGGGTGTAGAAGGTGCTGTATGCTGACCTGCTCTCTGCCTTCATGGAGCTTCTAAACTAGACAGAGACATAGAGTTTCAACCCATGATCATTCCAATGCATGTTCAACTGTGGAGAGGGCTGTATTGGAAAAGCTGCTTAGCAAGGAGAACCCAAGGTCCTACTTCAGAAGAGGCTCAGGAAAGCCTCTTAGAAGTGATATTCAAGTTAAGACTGAAAGTGCAAGGAGGGTGGAAACCTACTCTGGATGGAGGCTGAGTGGGAGGATGGGATCCACACAAGGGGAATCTGTATGTCCAGAAGAGGAGATGAGCAAAAAGCAGGGATGTCCTGAGAGCCAAAAGGAAGTCAGTAAGCCTGGACCAGGCTGTGAGGGGAAGTGAAACAAGATGAGTCTGGATGAGTAATAAGTGGGGCATGTATCTGGGGAGGGCTCATACGTGCTTCAGGCTTTATCTAGCTCAGATGTAGTTTCATTTCTCTTCTGCCATCCCTTCTCACCACCATCCCGTTTCATGTTCTCTGTCTTCCCTTTCTTTGTCTTGCCTCCCTCCTTTCACTCTGTCTTTTGCATAGACTGGATAATGTGGGCAGCTAACTGCAGAGCCACCGTAGAGTAAAATGATACAGAGGGTAAAGTGTCCTCAGATTTGATTTCTCTTGCTCCTTATTCTTCTCCTCTCCCCTAGAGATGCCCATTTTTCTTATTCATTTTTAATACCTTTCTTTAAATGTTGATGTGAACCAATAGACTAATCTACATCAAGAATTGTGACCGAAGATAACTTTTTATTTAATTTTCTTTCCCCAAAATTCAAGATTCAGAGGATTCTACACCCAAAGGAATGTTTTTTTTTTTTTTTTAAGATTTTATTTATTTATTTGACCAACAGAGATCACGAGTAGGCAGAGAGACGGGCAGAGAGAGAGGGGGAAGGAGGCTCCCTGCTGAGCAGAGAGCCTGATGCGGGGCTCGATCCCAGGACCCTGGGATCATGACCTGAGCTGAAGGCAGAGGCTTCACTGAGCCACCCAGGCGCCCCCCAAAGGAATGTCTTAATGAAGAAATTCTGGGCACTACATTTCTTGGGTTGGGGAAGCTATTTGAGACAGGCTATTTTCTTTCCCAGGCAATTGTGTAGTTTGTTCATTGATAAAGTTGCCTCTTGCTTGCTTCAAACCCACCCTATTTCCAAGTCTGATCCTATTTCCAAGTGTCAAGGGGATCGACATCTACTTTCCAGCTTCCTTTGCAGATGTCACTGTTGTCAGAAATCTTCAGGCTTAATTACATGTTTGATTAAAAGGTACATTTCCACTACTGTGTCCTCTTGTAAGCCAGATGTATACTCTGGCATTTTCAGAAACCAATAAGAGAACCTTCCAATTTAAAATAATTTTTATTATCTTTGAGCTACCTTCTAGAGTACATTAGACATCTTGGAGCAATTAAGGCCACCATACTTAAATAAGAGTAGTATCCTATATTTTTAATGCTTTTAAAAACCTTTTTCCTAATTTATTCAGATTATAGTAACAGAAATTAGTACCATATTTTATAAATGAGGAATTTAGGTTTAGAATACCCTTCATGGCAGAGAAGGGTTCAGTCTAAGATGAGAATTCCTTATCCCTGGGCTTTTTCTATCACTCAACCTCCTCTCTACCAAAACACACCTCCCTTAAAGCCCTCACATTCTCTGTCACTTCAACCTGCTAGTTTCCACTAAAGGCTGCTACCTCCATCTGTAGTACCTCCAGGTGTACTAAATACTAAGTACTAAATACTGCAGCACCTCCATCTCAATTTCAAGTGTTCTTCAGTCTGGCCATTAACTTAAACTCATTTACATAGTATATCTAATTCATCAATTCCTTCACCACATGAAGACTTCTAATTAATTCAGAGATCCTACTTTTTTTTTAAACTTAGCCTAGATTCCATGGTCCATCACCATAATCATTTACTTGCAGACTTTAACTCCTTTAACCTTTTTCCCCTCCATTAATTCACTTGGCTAACTTCCAACTCTGGTTAAGTCCAAATATCTCCTTTTCTTTGCATGCTTCTGTGACACTAAATGTTTCAACACAGAAATCACACAACTTGTCGACTGGTTTCACTTTAAAGTTATGGCCATGGATCTCTAATGTGGTTGCACATAACACCACCCAACAGTCCGACTCCTTTGTACTAATGAATGCACTTTGCTCCATTTATTGAGTTCCATCAAATTCTAGTCCTAAGATTTAACTGTTCAGGAAAAAGAGAGTATCACACTGATACATGGGGAGGAGGTCACATGAAAAGAGGCAAACAGGTTGTTTTATGCCATAATATTTGACATTTGGAACACATTTTACATATCCTATAAAACCTTCTATGAACAATTGGATTACTGGACACCAGGAATAGCAGAAAAATTTTAGCTCCTTGGTAAATCAGAAATCAGTGCTTTATATCTCCTCTCTCTCTTTCTCTACCTACTTAACATATATCTCAGTTTTGTAAGTTTATTCCTTAGAGACTTTTTAACTGCCAGTTGCCTCACCCTTTCTTTCACTTTGTTTCTAACAACTCTACCTGACAGTCTCTTCAAATGACTGACTGCCCTTGGACTGCTAGAGTTGCTTTGCCCCAGAGGCTCAAAGAACCGGAAGTGCCTGTAAATTTTCTCCCTCCTCTCCATAGGCAATGTCTGAACCCAGGCAGCGAAAGACCGGTCCCTTGACTCAACTTGGAGCTTCCCTTCCAGATCAGCTTGAGGTCTTGATTTCACCTGAAATCACACCCTTGGTGGTCCTCAGTTGCTACTGTTTTGCTCTGCCAAATATCTTACCATTTTCTTTTAAAAGCCCCTTAGTAAATCACTGTCACTTGGCTCATTTTCTTAGAGTTTGTGTCTGGGAAACCAGACCTAAAGGAGGGAGAGAGGAGATATAAAACACCGATTTCTGACTTAACAAAAGACTAAAATTTTTCTGTTATTCTTGGTGTCCAGATAATCCAATAGTTCATAGAAGGTTTTATAAGATATGTAAAGTATGTTGCAAATGTCAAATATTATGCCACAAACAGCCTTGTTTAATTTCCATACAGTCTACCTCTTTTCATGTGATCCATTATCTCTGTTTCTGAATTTCTTCATCGGCCCAGGCCAGACCTCACTGCCTTGAACTTAGTTTGTGTCAATCTTTGGTCTCTCCACTCTCGCTTTCCTTCCAATTCCATTCTCCTCAGCTCCTTCTACATATTCATGGAAGACTAAATGTCTTGAAATTCTGCTTTTATCACATAACTTCCTTGTTCAAAAATCTCTAATAATTCTCCATGGCCTACTACACCAATACACTTGAAAGATACACTTTGAAGTACACTTTGAAGGAGGATTTTTATTCTGCGTACAATAGAAAACAGATAAAACTTCAAGGTGCTCCTTGAAATACTAGACCTGTAGGGTAAAATTCAGTTTTCTTTCCCTGACCTGCAGTCACTCAACAGCTTGACCGCACCTTCTTTGTTCTCCCGCAACTTTAGGATTCCCCAGACCCAGGGGCTGTCTTTATCCTTTCTCATCCCTCTAACAAAACTAAATCTTTGCTACCCATTCTGGAAGATCCAATTCAAGCTTCACCTTCTCTGCAAAACTTGCCCCACCTAGTCACCAATCTAGTTCATACTGATGTGGCTCTTCTCCAAGCCCTGAGGCAAACTTATCTGTTTTGCTCCTGTGAATACAGCATTCTTCTCAACTGCTTTGTATGCGTGCTTTATCTCCCAAACTACATTGTATGTTCTAGAGGGGCAAAGAGGGGCAAAGAGCATGGACTATGTCATAGCTTTTGGTATCTCTTATCCCACACCACTGCTTTGCTTTGCTTACAGTTGACCCGCATAAATTCTTACTAGATGACTGTAACATTTCACATAAGCAAGTAGAAAATTGAGATAGCAGGGAAATAATGATAAGCAGAAAAAGGGAGACAAAAATAAGTGTGGGAAATGAGAAGACTGAACAGTGGAAACTCAAATCTTGGAAATGACATAGTGTGGGACGCTGGCTGATACTGGGCTGCATATTTCCTTAGAAAACAGGCCGAATAAGGCCTGCTCTGTCTTCCCCATAAAAAGGGTGCCATTTATTGATTTTCATCACAGGAAAATGGTAAAATCACACACAAAAATATAAGTAATGCTTTGCTGAGTATTGATGAGACTCAGTGAATAAAAACGGTTTCAGTTCCAGCTTAGTGTATAATTTAAGGCAGGTAAAAACAGATTCATACTAGCACACTGTGTATATGCACATATGCAACAGAATCAAATAAAGGTGATGATTAAATAGCAAGATAAAAAGTGAGCCAACAGTGGGTTGAGCTGCTGCCTTCGGCTCGGGTCATGATCTCAGGGTCCTGGGATCGAGTCCCGCGTCGGGCTCTCTGCTCAGCGGGGAGCCTACTTCCCTCTTTCTCTCTCTCTCTCTCTCTCTGCCTGCCTCTCTGTCTACTGTGATCTCTCTCTGTCAAATAAATAAATAAAATCTTAAAAAAAAAAAAGTGAGCCAAGTGAGGAATACACATTGTAAGGAGACTGGAGGAGAGAAGTACAAGCATAGTTACTGTCTCACATTGAAAGGCCTCATGGAGGGAAGACGACGAGGCCTCCTGAGTGACATACCCAGGTAAAGAACACACAGTAGGTTATGAATGTAGAATGGGAGAAAGCAAAGCTGTCTGGAGCTTGGAAAATATGTCAAAAACGATGAGGAACTGAAATCATTCTAGGAATTGAGAAAAATAAAAACAGCCAATAATCATCATATTCAACTTGAAGCAGCCAGTTGCTTCAGTTGTTGGAACGATACAAAAACCAGAGGGTAGAAGCTAAGTAGAACACTGTTGAGTATTGGAGATAGAAAGATTCTAGGCATGTTTGCTGAATGGAAATAAGTAAGCAGGGATGGCAGCTAAAAGAAGCAAGAGGTTCGATGTAGAGAAAGTGGAAAAAGAGTAGCTTATGACATCAGTAAGAGTACGGGAAGATAGTAAAAACACTGATAAGGAGTGGGTGAATCACAAGTAGCACAGTTCCTTTTCAGAGACACCTGGAAGGGAAGCCTTTACTTCCTAGGGAGATACAGTTTGATCTTCCTGATTAAGTAAACAAAAGATACAAGTATATAATTATAGTCTAAGTCCAAAGAGAACTAAGATTCAGGCTAGAGCATAACTCAGACACAAAACTGGCTGAGGATTCTGTTACAGGAACCAGAGGTTTCTAACACTGACTCAAACCTTCCATTTAAACATGAGATTTAATCCTTCTTCTGCTAAGCCACAGACTAATATTCCCTAACTCCTTTCCTAGGGAGTATTAGCATCCTTTTGTATGTTACTAGGTATGATTTTTAAGGAGTGCCATGGCCAAGAAATCTTGGAAAACAATGGGTAACACAAAGTTAATATGTATCTTTACAGCAAGACCCCCTTCTACAACCTCTCTGTCTCTCCTCCTTTAGCTCTTGTGTCTGCCTTTCTTTCTCCCTCTGCTATTTATATTGACTTAAAAAAAAACACACACACACAAATTTCAAATGCAAAAGACCAAGGCTTTCCTCTTACTCCTGTCCCCAGTTGCTCTACTCTGACTCATAAGCAAATTCTTTTGAAAGTGCTCTCAGGGGGGGCCTGTGCGTCCCAGACTCTTGGTTTCAAGCGGGGTCCTGATCTCGAGGTTGTGAGATTTGAGTCCTGCATTGGGCTCCATGCTTAGTGGAAGTCTGCTTGTGATTTTCCCTCTCCCTCTGGCCCTCCCCTCCTCTTTAAAATAATAAACACATATTTAGAAAAAATGAAAGTGCTCTTAGAATCTTTAACATGAAAACATGAATCATGAATCATGAATTGGAAGACTTGATACAATTTATTGTTATTTAACAGAACATTCTTTGGGAGGAACATATTCAACACCTTAAGCAACACAGTTTGGAAAACATTTCTTTACAATACTGTTAACCTACTTGCAAAGATCAATTAATTGTTCTGCCTCACTTACCTTTGTTATAGTCATGATACAATATCATGTACTGTAGTTACCCAAATATAAGAATTTATCTCATTTCTAAGTTGGAAGTGTTTTGGGTTCAGGGACAGAGTTTTTATTCATTCATTCATTCATTCATTTTTCAAACTGCCCATGGCTTCTAGCATAATATTCAATCAGTAAGATACTTTATGGGCGCCTGGGTGACTCAGTGGGTTAAGCCGCTGCCTTCGGCTCAGGTCATGATCTCGGGGTCCTGGGATCGAGTCCCGCATCGGGCTCTCTGCTCAGCAGGGAGCCTGCTTCCTCCTCTCTCTCTCTGCCTGCCTCTCTGCCTACTTGTAATCTCTCTCTGTCAAATACATAAATAAATCTTTAAAAAAAAAAAGTAAGATACTTTATATATATCTGCTGAATTACAATGAATTAATTATCTAAGAGGCTTTGTTTCTTTTGGGGGGTCGAGAAGAAAGAGGAGGAAAGTGAATGTGAGAAATATAAAAGAAATCACTGAAAGGAGGGCCTTCTCATTTTTCTCTCATGAAGCTTCAAGTCACAGCAGAATGACAAAGAAGTTTAAGCAAGAGAAGTGTACAAAATAGCTATTAAGTGTATTAAGTCAAAGAGCTATGAAGGAATGGAATTATTTCTCATTTAGAGTTATATTATTACTTTGTATTGTTAAGTCACTGTTATAACAGCAGTGCCCAAATTTTTATTTCTAGCACAAACTAAGTTTCTGGGCTTTCATTCAACAATTAACATTACCAACTCAATGGCTTCTTTAGGGAAATAATGATAGGGTAAAAATAATGAAGTTTTCTCTGTAAGATGCACAATTGTTTAACATGAAAAGAGCTCAGCCTTTGTGTCTGACCAATTTTCTCTTTCCTTTTACCAAACTATGGTACAAAAGCTCTGCCCTGTAATATGCTTCTAATGTAATTAAGTCAGAGTATGATGTGGTAATAATACAGACGGCAGTCCAAGTGAACCATCAGCACAGGCCATTCTGAGGCTACATTAGCTGAAACCATGCTTAACCTCTTGTCACTATGGAGAGGGACATAAATGGGACTGGTTTCCAAGGAGATGAAATGAGTCCTCAGAAACATAAAATTGATAGATGATAGATGTAAGTCCTAGGAAAAGGGTGTCTTTAGTTGTCCTCTTGGATGCTGCCACAATGAAACGCATCCAAATTCAAAAACTCAAAGAGAGAGTAAAAGTAAGGTTCTGAGGAGACAGGAGACTGGCAGAAATCAGAATGAGAGGTGAACGGGGCTAGGGATGGAACATCTGCAGAGAAAAACCTGAGATCTAATGTAAAGGGGTGTTGGTGGGGACAGTCCCCACAAACAAGTACTTCTAGCTCAATGACTTCATGAAATAGAATGAGAGAAGGAGGTCATTACAACAATGATTTTTAACACAAAGAGAAAAATCCCAGCAATGAAATTTTCCCAACCCAAATGATGTACCTCCTATGTGCTGGGCAACACCTAACACTCTAAATTGTATGTCATAAATAAAAGAATTAAGGCACCATGCTGTCAAAGTGGAATTCATAGTCTGCCAGGAGAGACAGACACATGAAGCAAAGAGTAGTGCCACCAACTGATGAGAACAATAAATGAAGGGTGAGCACAGGATACAGGAACATGGGAGGAGAAAGAATTGTTCATGGGAAGCAGGGGTAGAAAGTGACAGAGCAAGTGACATAAGAAATGAGTCTATGAAGTTTACCTGGTACCTAGGGCCTGGGGTAGAGAAAGTCTCTCTGGACAGAAGGACTCATGTGGACACGGATGAGGTGTTCAGGGAGGACCAGAGAGGGGTGGCTGCAGAGCAAGAAGGGAGGCCACAAGGCACCAGGGAGGCAGGGGCCGTGGCAATGACTGATGCCAGGTAACAGATGCCATATAATCCAGGGGAGAGCTTGGATATTATTCAGCAGGTAGAGATACATTTTTTTATCCAGGGAAATGCTATGATCTGAACTTTACCTTGGAAAGACAACGCAGGTGACTTATGCATGGAAGTAGGGGAAAATGGAGACTGGGTGGTTAGTGATCAAGAAGATTCTCCTCATTCATAGCACCACTGTCAGAAACTATAGCCTGATTGACAAGGATACGATTGCAAGGCGCAGTCAGGCTTCTTTTCAGACTTTAAAACAATGAATCAGAACTCATATTTAAGGCTTCTAGGGAAATGGCCATAAAATGTGCAGTAAAAAGAAAGATAAATAATATTCCTAAAATTTAATTAATTTCTCTCTTTCATTTTGCCTGGTTTAATGTTATGCTACACTCTTGATAGCAACAATCTAGACATTGTTCCATTAGTATATTTCACTTTTATATCAAGCCTCACAATTTACTGGTTTTATTTAGGGTAATGCACTCGTATTTGGCATATTTATATCATTCTCATTTATTATTAAAAGCAATGTTATGTTTAGGTATTGAGGATCAATAAGGCCTCCATAATGTTTACACCATCATATCTTTTATGGCAAGCTCAGAGTGTTTCAGGTTTGTTTTTATAGGTGGTTTTTTTTAAAAGGCAATTTTATAGCCTTTACTCTGTCTTGGGTAAAAAACTGGTTTACAAAATTTCCTTCAGTATGTTTCAAAAGTCTTAATGGGGCCACACAGAAACATGGAAGAAATTTTGAGTAACTATTTGGAGTTGATCTTTTTGTCATCATGTTGCAATTTCCTAATGTATACTAATTGTCATATGGACATTTTATTTTTTTAAGTTTTTAAAATTTTAATTCCACTTAGTTAATATACAGTGTTATATTAGTTTTGGGTGTACAATATGGTGTGATTCAACATTTCCACACATTATTCTGTGCTCATCACAACAAGTGCACTCCTTAATGTAAGCTTTTTTATTTGTTTTCCATCCTTCTCCCTTTTTTCCTTTTTTTGTTTTTTTTTCATTGTGTTGACAACTACTTTCACATCTTTGCAACTACCTTTCAGCACATGCAGTTACTAAGTGACAAATCTATGACTGCAGAGAATAGGTTATTATATTTCATCTTTACATGTTGTACTGAGTGCATGACTATAATCAATATAATAAACAAGGACTCATGAGGTATAGTCAGAATGTAAAATTTAAAATATCTGTTTAAAAAAAAAAAACCTATATAATTTGACCCTTAAGCAACACAGGTTTGAACAGTGTGGGTCCACGGATACATGACTTTTTTTTTTTTTTTTTGTAAATACAGTATAGTACTGTAAATGTGTTTTCTCTTCCTTATGATTTTTTAACAACATTTTCTTTCCTCTACCTTATTTTATTGTAAGAATATAGTATATAATATGTATAACATATACTATATGTGTTCATCCATTACTTCTGTTATTGGTTAGGGCTTCCAATATTATGAACTAATAACATAGATTCCAATAATATGGACTATTAATAAGTTCTCAGGCAATCAAAAGCTATATGCAGATTTTTAACAATGCAGAGAGTCAGTGCCCCTAATCTTCACATTGTTCTAGGTCAACTATATTTTAATTTAGTTGTACCACATGAAATTGCTATATTTCTAGGTTAAAAAAAAAGATCAAATAACAATAATTTCATATAGCTCAACCTAAATTAAAACAAACTCAAGAAGATAAAATATCAAAGTTGATTTGTAGTTAATTTTTCTCTGCTCCCTTTACTTACTTACTTACTTACTTAGAGTGGGTGAGAAGCATGTAGTTGGCAAAGGGGCACAACTGGCTGTTTCTTTGTTTCTTTACTCACCTTCCCTTAGATCGTTAGCTGTCGTTTCTGACCTCTCCAGGAACAAGGGTGGGGGAGATGAATAAAGGATACAGGAATTCTTACTTGACTGGTGCTATCAAGACATTTGCAAATGACAGTACAGACAAAAGGTTGATATCCAGGATCTATAATGAACTCTTCAAACTCAACACACACAAAACAGACAATCATATCAAAAAATGGGCAGAAGATATGGACAGACACTTGAAGACATACAATGAAGACATACAAATGGCTATCAGACACATGAAAAAATGTTCATCATCACTAGCCATCAGGGAGATTCAAATTAAAACCACATTGAGATATCACCTTACACCAGTTAGAATGGCCAAAATTAGCAAGACAGGAAACAACATGTGTTGGAGAGGATGTGGAGAAAGGGGAACCTTCTTCCACTGTTGGTGGGAATGCAAGTTGGTACAGCCTCTTTGGAGAACAGTGTGGAGATTCCTCAAGAAATTAAAAATAGAACTTCCCTATGACCCTGCCATTGCACTCCTGGGTATTTACCCCAAAGATACAGATGTAGTGAAAAGAAGGGCCATCTGTACCCCAATGTTTATAGCAGCAATGGCCACGGTCGCCATACTGTGAAAAGAACATAGATGCCCTTCAACAGATGAATGGATAAGGAAGATGTGGTCCATATACACTATGGAGTATTATGCCTCCATCAGAAAGGACGAATACCCAACTTTTGTAGCAACATGGACGGGACTGGAAGAGATTATGCTGAGTGAAAAAAGTCAAGCAGAGAGAGTCAATTATCATATGGTTTCACTTATTTGTGGAGCATAACAAAAAGCATGGAGGACATGGGGAGTTAGAGAGAAGGGGGTTGGGGTAAATTGGAAGGGGAGGTGAATCATGAGAGACTATGGACTCTGAAAAACAATCTGAGGGGTTTGAAGTGGCGGGGGGGTGAGAGGTCGGGGTACTAGGTGGTGGGTATTATAGAGGGCACGGATTGCATGGAGCACTGGTGTGGTGAAAAAATAATGATACTGTTATGCTGAAAATAAATAAATGAAAAAAAAAAGACATGGATCAGATGCTATAGGTATTAGCAGCCTTCATGCGGGTTCTCTGCAGATTTCCCTTTATTTACATCCTTGTCTGAGTGAATATATTTCACTACTGCAGTCCCTAGACATCAGGGATGTCCTCTGCTTTTGTTTGCAGAAGGCTCTGCTCACCTCCGGAAGAGTCTATGAACAGGACCTAGCCTGATTCCACAGTGATTCATAAACACACACTTCTTTGTACTCATGGATCCTGCACCTGGAGGCCAATTCGACCGCAGCTACCTCTCATCTGATTGCCTGTCAGGAGCTGGTCGGCTGCTGTCTCACCCCTTAGGTATTTCAGGCAGGGATCAGGCACTAGTTAACTGTGTGTCCCAACTTTAGTGGACATACTGGGCTCACTGTTTGATCCCACTGAAGCCTTTCTCACCGGCTCTTTTTAGAGAGAAATCTTCACAAATCCCCTCAACCCTCTTTTAATTCCTTTATACCCTTCAGGTGGGTGAGGAGTCTAAGAATTCACCATGCAGCTCTTAGCTTTCTATCTATCTGTAGCTTCTCTCACAATTTATTTTTATATCTTCCCCTTTCAGGAATGAAGGCAGGGAGGATAAGTAATTGGTCTCTGCTGTTTCCAACCTGGGCAGGTTCATTCCTCCTTAGGCAACCTGGTGGTCCCTCTGCTCCTGGGAGGTCACCTTATTGATGATGAACTTAGTGCGCACACCCGATTGGCATAGCACGCTACAGTCCAGAACTCCTAGGCCCAAGCAATCCTCCTGCCTCAGCCTGTCGAGTAGCTGGGATTACAGGTGCACACCACCACGCCCAGCAGTGGAGGCTAAGTACTTGGGAGGAAAAATTCCAGAAGCAAATTCTGCCGATCTTAAAGCAGAACTGGGTTCTTTAATTGAAACAAATAAAAACAAAAACAAAAGACAAAACAACCCCAAACTTAATTAAATTATGTTATAATGAGTCAGGGGGAAAAATGGTTGTTTAAAATAAATTATGTTTTTGGAGAGAATTACGATAAGACCACATGAAAGATTACCACACTTTTTAGTACACGTTTCTTTGAAAAGGAAGTATTTTTCCAAAATTTCTACAAACAAGTAGAAAAACTTGTTTCTACAAACAAGTTTCTATTCTGAATCCACTGAAGGAAGGTCAAACCTTAAAGGGAGTTTAAATGTGTTATACTTAAAACCCTATTAAATACAGATTAGCAAATCGATGGCTTAGTAAATATATTCTTTTCAATCTGTTTCATTTAGATAATTACTTACAAATCATAAATACAACTGAAGCCAAAACAGAAAAAGATTAGAAAATACTGAAGTATAAACATTAAAGCCTGAAGTATAAAGTAATATCCTTAAAATAATATTATAATGCCAGTTACAGAAAGAGTGTCTCATTAAATGTCCACCTATCAGAGAAAAATTTTTAAAAGCATTAATTATGATATATACATTTATTCAACAGAGTCTCATTAAGGGCCCACTATATCACAGCAAAGCACTGGCTGGTCACTAAAAAGGATTAAAAGATGATATAAAGTCTGTATCTAGAGAGGCACCAGATGCACATACACATCAATATGTAACAATGCATTCGTCTTGTATTTTTCAAACTTTACCATGTTTAAGAATCACGTAGCTTGCCTACTTAAAATGCAGGCTCCATAGCCCCACTCTGAGAGACTCTGATTCTAAAAATGTGGGGGATAGCCCAAGCACCTCAGGGATTTGGATAAAGAAATTCTACAAGCCACTTTTGGAGAAACACCGCATTGTACAGAAGCCCTCTGAGGGCGGTGGCGGTGTCTGTCTTATTTTCCATGATTATCCAAGCTCTAGCACAGAGCCTGGTACACTGTAAATCCTCAGGAAAAACATTCAAGTAAATGAATGAAGGAGTATGGCTAAACTCCACAATGAATTATATAAGCAAAATGTGACATAAAAATTCAGCCATTTAAGAAGCTCCTTTCGCCTTGGGAAGAAGGTTTCCTTGGTGACATTGGCAGATATCACAAATGACTCAGTGTACAGGATTGCATTCTGAAATACCCTCTCTGTGGAATGGGGTCCCAGAACTGAGTAAATGTGACCAGACTCTTCTGTCTTGGAGTACGTTCATTTTCCTCCCATTCGCTGTAACATCTGAACCCTTAAGGGCTGGCCCCTATGCCTCTGAATAGAGTGATTGTTCCCCCTTACAAAGACATAGGACTCTATAAAGCCCACCCCAGCAGGCTAGAATTCTACTGGTAGCTGGCAGAACAGCTCCTCTATTAGGACTTTCACTATAGAAATATAAAATTAATTACAGTCTTAGTGGAACAGAAACATCAAAATTGCAGCAGAATGGCTTGGCATGTAAGCAATTGATTGTTACCTATTTCTTTACAAAACTGAGTCATTGGCACAGATCCCCACTGAGGCAGTGATTATTTTTCTAAGAGAGTCTTGTAGATTTCCTTCTTGAAGTTGTGGAGCAACTTCAGACATGTCACTGCTGCACTAATGTCCACAAATAGCTACAGATAAATAATTTTTTACGGTGAAACAGATAGATGGATTTAAAAGAAAATAAAATTTCCAGATGACTAAAAATTACTAGAAATTAAAAACTATTCCAAGACGACTCTTCGATTTGGAAAGAAAGGACTGGATAAGGAAGCAAATGCGGTGGGCAAAACAGGTGGAAGGGAAGAAAGTACATCATGGGGAAGGTAGTGAGAGAGGACAGGGCTGTGGTGCAGCCACCTCATGGCAGGTGTGTCCGGCCAGGGAAGACCGTGCCATGGGGCTGGCTGTGGAAGGACAGGGACAGTCATGATGAAATGAAAAGAACTAGAGACCTAATATTTAGGACAACTCTGAAACTCCTCCAGAAGCAGAGGTCTCAGCGAGGACAGAGAGCTTGACTGCAGTTGGGAAGCTATGGTTTGTGATCTGTCATCAATAAGCAGGAAACCATAAACAAGTTACTCAGCCTCTCCCGCCCCCTCCATAAATTGAGATTTGGGACTAAATGACTTCTACAATTCTGCCCAGCTTTAATTTTATGGCTCTATGAAATCTTATTGACCAAGGATAGAAAGGATAAGGGAAGAGAGGAAAGAGGGGAGAGAGAGGTTCTCAGAAGGGGGGCGGGGAATGGACCAGATGGAGGAGCAAGTCACAATTCTGGAGTGGTCTTTTAAAGGACACTGGCCGCCTTATGCCCTGAAGCAAGAGGAGATACAATATCCTCTCCAAACCTCTGGTAGTTCACTTGGGAAGATTAATTGCAAATGAGAAACTTGCATCCAGGAAAATTACATTTTGTGATGCATAAAGGTACATTTTTAAAAAATAATTTCATACTGATTTCAAGGTGTTCTTTATTGTAGTAGGTTATACAAAGTCTTGCCCCTCACCTAGCTCTTACTTAACCAGCCTCGAATTTCACTTTGAGGTCTGCATCAAATTTGCAATCTTCAACTACCTCCTTTTGGGAAAATTAATTATATATATATGTGTATATATATATTTATATTTATAAGTATACATATACAGAAACATATACAAGCATATCATATATATATATACACACATACACACATATCTGTCTATCTGTCCTGCACTATGTGTGGATGTGGCAAACATTAAAGCAATCAGACCACTTTTTCAGTGCCTCAGAATTTCTCCAAAAGTAGAGCTCTAAGAGACAAAAGGAAAGACATTGGTCTGCATGTGCAGTGCTAAAGTGTCCTGTGCTCTCCTGCAGTCTCCAAACCATGCAACAACCATTTTGACTCTGACTCCTGTGCTAATTTCTGCTCTCAAGGCACTGACTTCACTCTGACATTTAATTTGCCTGTTATCCACCATCATCTCCATATTTTAAGGCCATAAATGTTTAATTAACATTAGATTAGTTAAACCCAAACTCAGTGTCTAAAGTGGGAGAGTCACACAAGAACTTTCCTTTCATTTAATGGCAATAAAGGGAATGTGTTTAGAAATAGATACTCATGAGGAGAAAAAAAAAAAAAAAGGCAAACCAACTATTCAACTTAATTGTGCCTAAAACAGGAGCATGTGCTTTTTGCTTAAGAAAAGACATTATTAAATATGAGAAAAAATGGACCTTAAGTGATATCTTGTAGTCACTTATGAATTTACTTATATAATACGAGAAAGGAGATTGTAATATGATGTGTTCATTGGTATATTAAATTAGTTTCCACAAATTCTGAAACCCTTTTTTGATACTACCAAAGGTGGTTATATTATATAATTAAGATTTTACAGAGATTTATAGGGAATATTTTCCAAGAGTATTAGAAATAGCAGCTTTCATAATATTTTCTGTTTAGAAAATAGCAGGGTCTTCCAGTTCAGAGATATAGAATATAAAATTCATCCTGAATATTAGCTTTATTGATTAATTTATTTTCCGAGTATTTTGTATTATTAAAAATCTGTGCATTTTTATCTTTAGAACAATAGAAGTCAAAATGCATAGTCACATACCTGTGTCTGTTTAGGACCAATATCCATTCTTTCAAGAAGGTCATTTAAAAAAGCTGTAACACTCTCCCAGGGGTAAATACTGTTGGAGCCATCCAGCACTATGACTATGTCCAGTTGGGTGCTGCATTCTGTAACAAAAGGAGTCAACTGTGTAAATTTGGAGTTTGTCTTTTTAGATAGTATGAAGGTGTATGGAGTGTTTTCACAGCTGAAATAAGCTCATTTTTAAAAATAAGCCGATAGTCTACATAGTGGATGCATTGCTTTTATAATCAGAAAAATCAGTTTTAGGAAAATAAAGCTGGGAAATACTGCACTCAATAGCAATTATTTTGTGATTCTTACCAAGTAAAACTCATCTCTACTTAATTTTAATCAACACTGTATGAGTTATCTTTGGAAATTTTCTCAATATGAATTTTATATAACTGCTCTCATTCTGAGTGTATTTCAAATGAGACTACTTTCTTCAAAGAGACTCACTCTTTAAATAAAAACAATGTGACAGTTTTAGCTATGATGTTTAAACAAGACTCTGTTAAAAGTTATTTACACTAATAATCGGCTCCAAAAATAGCAGTGGGGTTTGATTATATATTGGCAAAGCAAACATTTACCTAAATTGGTAATGCTGGTAGCTGAGAAAATACTTCAGGCTGTTTGGTATGCTCCTCTGTATACACATGTCTCATTCATTGCTTAGACTTTTCAAACATGTAAGAACATTACATAAAATGCGTACCTCGTACAGGAGCAATGGAGTTCATGACTTGAAATGTGGGGCTGACATCGGAACAGATTCCAGTTGTGTAATGCAAATGTCCACATCTATAGGCATATAAAGGGCCACATGCCTTTTTAAAAATTAAAAACCATAAGATTAAAAATTATATAACAGGTTTTTATAAAGACTTAACAATGACAGCATTCCTGGTTCATTAACCAACTCTTTGCTTTCTTACCAGAAACCCTCCGTTTGGGTTGGTGACTAAAGTTGATCCAAATGTCATGTTCTCCTTGACTTCCGTGACATTGGGAATTGATGTATTAACTAAAAATAGAATAACATTTTATGAGGGTGGAAAATAGTATAATTAAGTGTCTTTTCATTAAGACATCCTATTTGTTTTGCTCATATCATAGCACATTCTTGTTCTGATTCAACTAAATAGTCTTCAAAGTATTATTAAGGAATATAATGAAAAAGCTAAAGCTAAAAACCTGGCTTATATCCCAGAAACTTTGTCTGGATAACTGTCTCAAATAGTTTTGTTGAACTGGAAAAGAATGCAGAACGATTGGGGTAATGAGAGAATGTGGGATAGCCTTTCACACATTTTTGCTAATTAAAACAAATAAAATACTTAATCTCATAATATTATAGGTATAATGTAAACTTACATACCTCTCTTGCATCTTATGTCTATATGTTTATAAATAACTAATGATAAAACGTGTTTTCTGACAAGAGGGAAAGTGAGTAGTAGAGGAGGAAAAAACCCCTCAAATATAAGTTTATGACCATTAATTTCACCATCGTAGAGACATCATGAGGGTAACAAAGAAAACTGGAGCAAGAATGGACAGTGGTCAGGACATCTGGACAGAAGAAGGACAATGAAGGGACCCCATTTGACATTCAAGATAAGAACACTTGATCTTGAAGCATGCCAGCCTGGGGCGCCTGGGTGGCTCAGTGGGTTAAGCCACTGCCTTCGGCTCAGGTCATGATCTTAGGGTCCTGGGATAGAGTCCTGCATCAGGCTCTCTGCTCAGCGGGGAGCTTGCTTCCCTATCTCTCTCTCTCTGCCTGCCTCTCCATCTACTTGTGATTTCTCTCTGTCAAATTAATAAATAAAACCTTTAAAAAAATTAAAAAAAAAAAGAAGCATGCCAACCTGGCAAAATTGGCAAGAATTTCCAGTTATTCATATTGAAAAAAGAAAAAGTAAAACAAAAAAAAAACTTTGGACGGGACACCTGGGTGGCTCAGTGGGTTAAACGGCTGCCTTCGGCTCGGGTCATGATCCCAGCGTCCTGGGATCGAGTCCCACATAGGGTTCCTTGCTCAGCAGGGAGTCTGCTTCTGCCTCTGCCTCTGCCTGCCACTCTGTCTGCCTGTGCTCACTCTCTCTGACAAAACAAAACAAAACAAAACAAAACAAAAACAACTTTGGACAGGAAAATCAAAATCTTCTAAATCCTGCTTAGCAGAATGTTGAAATATTTGAAAGTGGTAAAACTCAGGTTCAAGAAAGATTTATTTCACTGGTCATGCCGAGAAGTCTTTCCTACCTAAAACTATATATAATTTCAAGTGGGGAATGGAAGCAGAGATTCTCGAATGGTCACATTGTCTTCCTACTCTGACAATGGTCTTTGTCCCAGAGTTTAGTCTGGTTTGCCTTGAAAGCACCTGGAACTGGCCTATTGTCTCCACTGGTCTTAAATAATCTGGATTAGAGTTTTTTATACTAGAGTAGACCCAGGATGAGGATTCTTGGGACGATAGGGACTATAGCAAGAACTTCTCCACTGTTGTTGGTGTAGTTAAAATCTCCATGCTAATGTTAAAACTCTATTACAGTTTCCAGTAATGAAAGAGTAGCTCCTATCAGAACAAGTCTTTTGCAAATAACAACTATAACTCTAGGAAAAGGAGAAAAAAAGTAAAACCATCTGAAGACATTGGAAAGCAACCAAAAGCAGACAGAATCTGGAGGCAAGTATGTACTTGTAAGAAAAGATTAGCACTGGGTGAGTTTCCTGTTTATATTTTTGTTTTCCCCGAAGAGAAGACCCTCATCAGTGGCTAAACCACAAATAAAATTCAATGTCTTAATGTTTTGAAGAAACAGAGGACAGAAATTAGAGTAATGATAACAACTGCCAAGTGAGGGGGATCTATGTTGGAAAGTAGAACCACAAAAAGAGAGTTCCAACATATACATGTATGTTCTGTCCAAATATGTGAAGGACTTGAACTGTGCATGTTCAGGGTAAACTTCAGACAGCTCTGCTACAATTAGAAGACTTGAATAGAGATTTTGACTGCTTCTCACTACAGTTTGGAAATTGGGTTCAGCCAAGTAAACTGTCTGCTAAACCAAAAAGTTAAGAGTATTCAAAGACACTTAAAAGATCTAAAATCTCCACACTTCTTACTCAAAAGTATAATCCAGGATACAATTCAAAATTATTAAACACAAGACAAAACAGGAAAATATGACTCAGCCTCAAGAGAAAGGTAAAAAATGGAAAGTGATATTGAGACATTCAAATGTTATAATTACCAGGCAAGGATATTAAAACAGTTATTATAACTATGTTCATGAATATAAAGGAAAAATATTCATAATAAACAAACAAATAGGAAATTGAAAAAAAGAAAACCAAAAAATGCAATATTTGAAATTAAACTTGTACAATATATATTAATTTAATGGTTTTAACACTGTATAGAACACTGATAGGATTCTAATTCTTGGATAGTTCTAGTAGGAATTTTTTAGTCATGTTCTAATTATAGTGATATTTCTATCCAATATATCTATTTCTATGTAAATTTGCTTTGTGTTATTCTCTTTAAAAGAATTTATATATTACAATTTCTGTTCTATTTTCTTTTAAGAAAGAAGCAATTCAGTTTTGTGGAGGCAATGTAATGGGTGGGATTATTTGGAAAGTTCTTTTATTTCTAAATCTATGGATATTTTATCATGAATTCTAAAGCAAATGAAGGGCAGACAGAATCAAAATGTCATTTTATGTGAATCTGAATGATAAGAAATGAAGAATGTTTACAGATTCTTGAAATCTTTCCTTGAGTTAAATTTTATTTTTAATGAGAATACTGGGTATAATTTAGGATCAGACTTTAGCGTTTTAACTTTTACATACCTGGTAGATCCAACTTTATGCAAGGTAAGGGTTTGCCTCTCCCAACTGGACACTTGTAGACATCTCCAGTTCTGTTCTTGGGTTGACCAACTAAAGGAGAACCAATAAGCACCCTGGAAGTTAAATAACTCAATTAACATTTTCAAATAAAAGGAAACATTTTATTTTATTTTATGATGAGTTCTATGACAATGAAGTAATTCTCATAGACATAATCAGATTTTTACCCTCTGTTACTAATGTAATGTTATTAAAAATAAGCTGAGTATCTTCAAATTTCAGGTTGATTTGTATTAAAAAACCTTAAGAGGGGCGCCTGGGTGGCTCAGTGGGTTAAAGCCTCTGCCTTCGGCTCAGGTCATGATCCCAGGGTTCTGGGATCGAGCCCCACATCGGGCTCTCTGCTTTGCAGGGAGCCTGCTTCCTCCTCTCTCTCTGCCTGCCTCTCTGCCTACTTGTGATCTCTGTCTGTTAAACAAATAAATAAAATCTTTAAAAAAAAATGTTTAAAAAACCTTAAGATATATAGAGGAGAGATTTCAGTATGTTTTATTTATTGTATTATATATTACTTTATTATATATTTTAATTGGGGGCTAAAATAGTAATTATTTTTAAGCCTGCTGCTGTGTTAGTTTAGAAAACATACATGGAAGTATAAATGACTTTTTCCTATGAGGAACTGATAATTCATAGAGAAATTAGCAAATACAAACATTTGATTATCATAAGATTTAATATTAGTATATACTAGTTTATAAGCACTTAGAAAATAAGGATAGTTGTGGGCCCAGGTTAAAATCATTTACTGTCTTTTTGGACAGAATTATAGAATCATTTAATAATAATTAATGAAGAAATATAGTCATGATTTATTTCAGTCTAAGGAAGCCATTTAACAAAGTTTCCTGTGATATCTTCAGGAATAGGGTAGATGAATGTGGTTGAGTGTTAAGGCACTAGGGTCGATTCACAGCTGCTGATTCACTGCTGGCTGAAAAGCTATATACAAATGCTGATTACTATCAACCAAAGGACTTTAATTATGTGCCGTAAGAATGTACTTGGGATTGTCTTAGCCTGTATCTTTGTTTATGACTTTTGTGATGATACGGAAGGCATAAGGTTATACATCAAGTAAATCAATATATCTATTTGGGCAGTCAGAAGTTTCTCAACATTCTGGAATAAGAAACTTAATAAACTAGTTAAAACTTAATATGAAACTATGTAAATAACTTCACTTAGCTGCATACTATTATCTACATGAATACAGGATGTGGGCAACCTATCTTAATAGGAGTTCATGTAAAAAAGACATGGGGGATTTGTCCATAACAAGTAAACATGAGCCAACAGTGTATTTTAGTATCAAAAATGCTAATGTGACCTCAGACTGCATTGCTGGAAATAAGATGCTCTGGTCAAGGAAAGTGATCACCCCTCTGTGCTTTGCACTGTCAGACCATGTCTGTAATCTCCAAATTAAGGGGGACATAGGCACAATGGGATGTATTTAGAAGTTATGACTCAGATGGCTAAGTGTCTGGTAATTTTGTCAGACCAGAGATACTGGAGGGAAAGTTGGGGATGCTTAGTATAAATATATATGTATATAATCTGAAGGAAAGTTGAGAGGTTCCACAGGAGTGTAGGTGTTGAAGGCATGTATTTAAAAAGAAGTCTAGGGGCACCTGGGTGGCTCAGTGGGTTAAGTCTCTGCCTTCGGTTCAGGTCATGATCTCAGGGTCCTGGGATGGAGGCCTGCCTAGGGCTCTCTGCTCAGCGGGAGCCTGCTTCCCCTCTCTCTCTGCCTGCCTCTTTGCCTACTTGTGATCTCTCTCTCTGTCAAATAAATAAATAAAATCTTAAAAAAAAAAAAAGAAATCTAAATATTTGAAAGTCTCTTATAGTGAAAAGAAATGGGATTTTTTGGTGGAAATTCTTCGGGTAAAGGAAGTAGTAATGAAAATGTTTTATAACATGCAAATATTGAATTGTTGAACAGGATCCTTAAAATATAGCTATGATATAATGCTTTTGTAAAGCCATTTTGATATGCATAAATAACCATAAAAATGTTTAAACTTTTTAATGCATAATTCTTACTTCTGGAAATCTATCCTAAAAAAGTGGCCTAAATTAAGAGAAAAAGCTTAATGTATAAAAATAATGCTCATAGTGTTATATATAATATGAAAAATAAAAAAAATATAATCAACAGTAAGAACTAAGTATCACAGGGCTATTCTATAGAGTATTGCAATCATTAAAAATAATAGTTAATGAAATTGTGTGGTGATATTAAAATCATTTATGATCTAATTCAAAGTAAAAATCTGCCTCATTTAGTGAAAACCTGTGACAATTCGAAGAGAATGATACCAAATTACATTGAATGTACTCCTCATAATAGCAATGACAACAACAGCTGGCACTTAATTAAATCTATACCTTCTCCCATATACTGTTCTAAGCGCTTTCCATATACTAAGTAATTTAATCCTCTCCATTAAGCACAGCATGACCTTTGGTGCCAGACTTCATGCATTCAAATCATGGCTTTGTCACTTACTTAGCTATATGATTTATGACAAGTCACTTACCCTCTGTGCCTTAGTTTCTTCATCTGTAAAATGGAACTACTATATCTATGTAAAACATAGATTAAAAGGGAGTTCATAAAAAAACCAAATTATATTAAGGAAATTATGGTTAGTGTTCTTTCCCCAATATTTTCAAAGCTTTTTATAATGTAATTGATTAAATTAACTTAATAGTTAAGAGAGTTTAGAGAAAAGTAGTGAGCCCACTATTATGAAAAATATTTAAGTTGAGGCTAGTCAGATTGAAAAATGTTTATTAAGAACATTTTGCAGGCCCAGCATGTACACTAGGTCCTAGGGATACGAATTAATAGAATTTTTCTAGGTTGCTTAAAACCTAGGGGGGAAGCAGAACTATAAATGGACTATTACAATACTGGATAGGTCAAAACTTGGTTCAACATCTGCAAGATCTTAGGAGCAGGAAGAAACAGCTCCTTTGGTGAGTTCAAGTAGCTCAGCATAGCTGGAGTAGAAGTAGAGCCTGTCAAGCCAAACAGTGTCCAGATCATGAACATTCCTAGAGTCTGGTTTGAGAACTTTGGGTTTATCATATGGAGGGGAGAGTTAGGAACCACGCATGCTTTTAATGATCAAAAGCTGTGTGGAGCTTATCTGCTTGCAGTGCTGTGAATCAACAGGGAAAGGGGCAAACTAGACTCAGAGAGTGAAGGTAAGAGTTTCTAGACCTAGACAAGAAAACAGGACCTGAATTTAGGAAGTGGAGAAGAAGGGAGAACCAATTCTATAAGTAGAATATAAGCTGTCTTACTTTGAGTTCTCTCAAAAGCAAAGACTTCGGGGTAGGTAGATTTTGGGGAGGCAATTCTAAGCCCACACAAAGGTGAGGGTGGGGAAAATGATAGAGAGAAGAGAAGCCAGTAGAGTGCATTGATAATAGGTTCTTTCGTTCTTTCTTTCGTTCTTTCTTTCTTTCTTTCTTTCTTTCTTTCTTTCTTTCTTTCTTTCTTTCTCTTTACTATAGCTAGTCTTTTTTTTAATTTTTAAAATTTATTTTTATTTTTTTATAAACATATAATGTATTATTAGCTCCAGGGGTACAGGTCTGTAAAAGGCCAGGTTTACACACTTCACAGCACTCACCATAGCACATACCTTCCCCAATGTCCATAACCCCACCACCGTCTTCCGATCCCCCTCCCCCCAGCAACCCTCAGTTTGTTTTGTGAGATTAAGAGTCTTTTATGGTTTGTCTCCCTCCCAATCCCATCTTGTTTCATTTATTCTTTTCCTATCCCCCCAAACCCCCCACATTGCACCTCCACTTCCTCATATCAGGGAGATCATATGATAGTTTTCTTTCTCTGATTGACTTATTTCGCTAAGCATAATATCCTCTAGTTCCATCCATGTCATTGCAAATGGCAAGATTTCATTTCTTTTGATGGCTGCATAGTATTCCATTGTATATATATACCACCTCTTCTTTATCCATTCATCTGTTGATGGACATCTAGGTTCTTCCCATAGTTTGGCTATTGTGGACATTGCTGCTATAAACATTCGGGTGCACGTGCCCCTTTGGATCACTCCATTTGTATCTGTAGGGTAAATACCCAGTAGTGCAATTGCTTGGTCATAGGGTAGCTCTATTTTCAACTTTTTGAGGAAACTCCATGCTGTTTCCCAGAGTGGTTGCATCAGTTTGCATTCCCACCAACAGTGTATGAGGGTCCCCCTTTCTCCACATCCTCGCCAGCATCTGTCATTTCCCGACTTGCTAATTTTAGCCAGATAATATGTTATTTCTACCAGCCTCTGGGCTCAGTCTTGCTGGTGGCCATCTCAGAAAGCACGTGGAACATATCTGAGCATGGTTGAGGCCCAAGCATAAATAATGCCGCCTTCGGAGAGTACACAGTAAAAAGAGAGTTATGGGGGAAAAAAAAAACAAAAAAACAAGATTTTAATGAGCAAAGGAAGAAAACTGATAGGAGTGTCCAGAGAAGGAGAGAGAGAATCAGGAAACAGTGGTATCACAAAAGCCAAAGCAGAAAGAATATAAAAAATGGGAGCCATGAGTAAAGAGCAGACTTTATTTCAAGATGTTTGGCTAAAAATGAGGGAGATGGGCCATGTCAATATGTGTGGGCTTTTTTTTTCCCCAAGGCAAACCATCAAGTGTTTGAAGTGAGTTTAATTTTATTATAGAAGGCATCCATACATTGATAAATGATGTTGAGAAAGAACTAGTAATATAAGAAAGGCTATTATTACAGAAGAGAGGGCAGAGCCCCTGAGCTGGTAGAAGGGGTGAATCCAGAAGGAAAAATTTGTCTTAGACATGAGGAAAGGTCACTGATTCCCTAGGCAGGGATCTGGGTGCCTCAGTATTCAGAGGTTTGAAACCAGAGTAGATGACTTGGAAATTTTTCATAATCTTTGTAATACGACATTGTCCTTCACTCTCCTTCCCTAAGACAGAATCTGTATTTCCTACTGTCAAACTGGGACTTACTTGATAAATAGAAGGCAGCAGAAATGGCGCTGTGACTCCTGAGGCTTGAGTAATGTATAGAATTGTCAAATCAATACATTGTACACCTGAAGTTAATGTAACATTGTATGTCAACTATACTTCAATAATTTAAAAAAATGCACTCTTTTGGAAATCTGAGAGTACATGCTGTGAAAAAACCCAGTCTAGACTAATGGAGGATGAGAGGCCACATGGGGGAGAAGCAGTGCTTGCGTCAACAGCATGAAATGCCAGGCATGTGAGTTAAACCATCTTAGACCCTCCAGTTCCAACTGAGGTACCAGATGAGCATTCATGCAGTTCCCCAGTTAACAGGGGAACACCTAGGCAATCCTCAAATTCTTGAGAAATAATAAACAGTATTGTTTGAGCTCACTAAGTTTTGAGATGATTTGTTATATACCAAGAGCTAACTGACACAGGAAGGGAGGATAAAGTTTTAATCTAGGGCCCCCCCCCCTTCTTTCCTTAACTTCCTTCCTTCCTTCTCTGAAAATAGTAGCAATTGCCATCTCATGAGATTTAGGGAGAGAGGGAGTCAGCTGGTGGGCTTGTGGAGATTTAATTTAGATTTAAACTGACAGGGCCTATGTGAATCAATCAGACAGCTCCTCAGGCAAAAAGGAGGTCAGGGATGTTTTGAAAGTTGTTTCCACTGCAGATGCAACATAGGCCTCCAAAGACCCTTCATCCCAATAGACAAGTTATAAGTGTGTGGAAGAGTACTGATTTGTTTAGAACACATTAACGAGGGAAAAACTCGGATAATTGATGGAAAACGAGTTCTGGGTGGCATGTTAATGGTAAAGTTGTTGTGAATTGTGAACAGGAGAGGAGAGAGATCGTGGGCAGCCCAGGCAAAGTTGAAAGTAGGAGAGCAAGTGCTGAAAACAAGGGTGAAGAGAAGGCGCAGGTGGTGGGAACACAGCGTAGATCTTCTGTATACACTGGAGCAAGAAGGTTGAGAGTGGCACGCAGCTGACTTTAAAGGAAAGGCTCTGTAGTTTATATTCGATTTCTAGGGCAACAGAAAGCCCCTATAGTATGGCTCTCACTGGAAAGAACCTGAAATAGAAACTGGAGTCATGGCCCATTGTGTATTCTGGATAAACAAGCACTGGGGTGTGAGAGCTCAGAATATGGTAGGGGAGTAGGCCAGGCTCGAGACAGGGAGCACGAGAGCTGGAATGAGTAGTAAAAAATGGGTTTTCGGGAATAGGATCTAAAATGATTTTATGTGTTTTCCTAGGAGCTATTTTTCTGACATCAAGCTTGCAGCTCTGAAAAGTACATATATTTACTACTTAATCTGAAGTAAGTCTCACATTTCCCCAGCTGCATGAAAATAATAAGATCTTAGAAGAGTATCAGCATAGTCTTTTTTTTTTTTTTTAAAGATTTTATTTATTTATTTGAGAGAGAGAGACAGTGAGAGAGAGCATGAGCGAGGAGAAGATCAGAGGGAGAAGCAGACTCCCCATGGAGCTGGGAGCCCGATGTGGGACTCGATCCTGGGACTCCGGGATCATGACCTGAGCCGAAGGCAGTCGTCCAACCAACTGAGCCACCCAGGCATCCCTATCAGCATAGTCTTTATGGAATTTCAGGAATCTTCAGAATTCTATCAATCCTGTTTTTTTTTCTCATATCCTTATCACATTCTGACATATGATATAACCTACCTGTTTATTACATTTATTATTCATGTTTTTGTTCCCTTCTTCCCCAGTAGAATATAACCTTCACAATAGCAGGAATTTTTATCTATTTTGTTCGCTCATATACCCTTAAGGCCTATAACAGTGCCCGAAACAAAAGAGGTATTCAGTAAGCATTTACTAAGTGAATGAATTAATGATTATATCAAATGCCCTAAGAATCTGAATAAGAACTGGGAATTTATGACTCATGTGACCAACTAAGAGGTCCTAATTGTGAAGTTTTCTTTTCCATTTTAGAGGTTGAATGTTTTGCTTTAGAAGAACGCCATATATGCCTTTGGTATGAAACAGGTGGCATTTCCACAGGTCATGGTACCAGAGAGTCCTTGTTGTTACAGGACAGAATTGGCTGAAAGTCAGAAGGCTGGTGTTCCATGTCCTGGCCCTGACACATACTTGCTATATTGAACTCTTGGCAGTTCATTCTCTGAGTCCCAGTTTCCTGTCTAGAAAATGAGGATGGTAACAATGATATCTGCTCAAACCCATATGGTCACTGTGAAGACCCAAGACACATTGTGTCATGAAATATGGATACTATTATTTCAAATTTTAGTGCAAGTTTGCTTGCACTAAAAGCTCATTGCATTTTATCTCTATTCAATTTTTGCTTTTTCTATGGCACTATTGCAACGATCTGTGTGCAGAGTAAGAGGATTAAAGAATGTTCTGGATCTCATTATTGATCTCTAGAGAAACACCTGATGAACTCAAAGATCATTAAAGTGAGAGAAATAGTTTTTACTACACCCATTCTAAAATCAGTCATTTTAGAATGGGTGTAGACTGATTCTTATTCACTTATTTTAAAAGTTCATGCTATACTCTGTTCTCATGAAAAAACTCTAGTTATAATAGAATTTAGTAACCTGAGAAAAGTTTGCTGTTCTTAATAGTCATTCTTGTCATCATAACCATTATTTTACTTATTTGAAGAAAATATTCTTATGTTTTTTTCCTCTGAAAAATGTAGTTTTCTAGAGATTATTGTCTCATATTTATACTATTTCATGAACATTCTTTTCACCTAACTCTTTTTTTCATGTCCAAGCCAAAATCACTATCAGAGTGCCAAACACCCCTGCTAGCCAGCCTTTTTTTTTTTTTTTTCCTTAATGAATGGAGTGTTTGGTCATTTTGGAGAATGAGGTTACATAGTGGCCTCATTAGTTGTATTACTTTCAGTCGTGAAAGGTTTAGGGGTGAAAATGAGGTGCACCAAAGAAATGACAAGTGTAGCAAGAAGGAAATTTCAACTTCAAAAGATATTATAAACAATGGAAAATAAATATTATATTAAAATTATAAGAGAAAATGTGATAGAACATTTGAAAAGTCTTTTTACCCCAAGCTTGAATAGGCCTTACTTAAAACACACATACATTGGAAAGTGATCATCAGTCACATTAGTTCACTGGTAAAACTTACTTGGCATAAAGCAGGGTCCTCTAGGGGAAAGGCAGGAAGCCAACATATTTTAAAATATATTGGGCAGAGTATTGACTAGGAAGGTATCTGCATCATGAAAACCTACCTTGAGAGGCAGGCCCACTGAAGTCACTGAATGAATGGTTGCTGGAACAGCAGTTAAAAGGGTTGATGCACATATTAAAAGGAGTGAAGCAAAGGAGCCACAGAGTGGAAAGCTCCGAGACAACAATGCATATTTTCCCACTTGGTGGACAGTTTGCCATACTGGTGATTACCACTAAATCTGGAAAGCTTGTGCAATGCTGAGCACATTTAAGTTTCTTCTCTTCAAAGCAAAATTATTAAACTAATTGTGTTCTTTGTGAATTTTTCTGAACCACATTGCAATTACTTGGATGTTTCAGGTCATGCTAGTCATAACGAACAACGGCTGATATTAATCAGAGGTATAATGTGTTCTGATACTGAGAAAACATGTGGTTTCTGAGCCAAGTATATAAAGTAAATTACACTTCCTAGTAAACTTTTGAAAGGTAAAGGGGACAAAAGGCTGACTTTTTTGGTTAACTTTTAATTATTTCCAAAGAATTAAAGTAATGTTTTTCAAATGCACAGACTACACTTGTAATGGACCAAGTGTAGTCTTACCTCCTTCTTGAGGCAAACTTCAGCCAAGATGTAATATGGGTCAGGTTGATTTTTTTAAAAAAATCTGAGGTTGAGGAGCTTCCAAAACCTGAGCAGCAAATATGATTTATAAAGGTACCCACCTCTGGAGAAAAACTGAGTAACAAAATCCATGTTCTCTCAAGTATGTCAATTATTCCATAGTCCATTTCTTAAAGTAAGTCTGCATCCTATCTGATTTTATAAACACTTACAGAATATCCAAACATGTTTCTAAAATTTATTTTACATCACCAGTGGCTGGATCTCTTTAGAACAATATGCTGCTACCAAACCATCCTTAAGCATTTGGACATTTAGATTTTTGTGGTTTTTTTACTTTTAAATTCACTTTTGTTGTTCTGATTTTTCACACTTATTATATAAAATCATTTTAAATATGGAATGCCAGAATGGAATTAAATTATCTGACCTCCTTATACATTCAAATGTTCACAAATTCTCACATGTATATTAACATGAAAAGTCTAAAACTGCAAAGATAGTAATTATTGGCATTTACTTCTTAATATAGTTCTAATTAAAAAAAAAAAAAAGCACCAGACTGGGAGTGGAGAGACATGAGATCTAGTTTCAGCTCTGGCCTTAAGTAGTTACAGTTCCCTGTGGAAGTCACTATAAAAAACCAAAACCAAAACCAAATACTTTATTGAAATATGATTGACATATTAAGAGTTGTACATACTTAATGTATACAATTTGATGAGTTTGGAGACAAGTATACCACAGTCTATGTAAAAGCATCACCACAGCCTATGCCATAAACATATCTATTGCTTCCACAGGTTTCCTCCAACCCTCTTTAGTTATTATTTCAGGATAAGAACACTTAACATAAGACCTACCTTCTTTTTTAAAATACTTCTGATTTTAGTTAATTATAATAGGATACAAATTAAGATGAGTTCCCCAAAAGAGACCCTAGTATAAGGTCTGGGAGGATCCCGAATGTGAAGTTTCTGTGTCCTCGGGACACAACACTCTTCCAGACCACCAGTGTGGAGGAAGTTGACTCAAGCCTCAGTGTCTGGAGTTTTTAGTAAGGCTTTATTAGATAGGCATAATTACTTGAATAAGTTCTACCTTATTAGTAAATTTTCAAGTATACAATACAGTATTGTTAACTACAGGCAGTATGCTGTATAGTAAATCTCTAGTACTCATTCCTCTTGCATAACTAAAACTTTATCCCATTGACTAATACTTTCATATTTTCCCTCCTCCCAGCTCCTGGTAGCCACCATTCTGCACGCTGCTTCTATGATTTTGACTATTTTAGACTCCTTATATAAGTGAGATCATATAGTATTTCTCCTGTGTCTGGCTAATCTCACTTAGCAAAATGTACTCCAGGTTATTCCATGTTGTCTCAGAAGGCAAGATTTCCTTCTTTTCTTCAGGCTCCATAATATTCAACTGGATGTATATGACACATTTTTAAAATCTAGTCATCAGTCAATGGACATTTAGATTCCTCTCAAATCCTGGTTGTTGCAAATAATGTTGTAGTCAATATGGGGGTGCAGGTACCTTTTCAAGATCCTGATTCCAATTATTTTGAATATTAACCAGACATGGGATGCTGGATCATATGGTGGTTCTATTTTTAATTTTCTGAGGAACCTCTAGACTTTTTCCATAGTGACTGCACCAATTTTCATTCCCACCAACAGTGCACAAATGTTTCCTTTTTTCCACATTCTTGCCAACACTTATCTTTTGTGTTTTTGATAACAGTCAAAGGAAAGCCATTTTTAACATTACTTGTGTGTGTGTGATTGTTTTTTCACTAATGATAATAGGGAGTTAAATTAGATTCACTTATGTTCAGCCAACAAATAATCACTGAACATGTATTATGTTTAAGGCCCGGTGTTAAATGTTGGACAATGCACAGGATTGCAAGTGGGAACCAAAACCAGTCTTTGCCCTCTAAATATCTCCTCTAATATATTAACTTCTCCCTCTTAGCTGTATTCCATTTAGGGTTTCCAACTATCCAGACATTACTCAAGCTGTTTAAAGCCATATTTACCAACTTCGTGACAAAACTTATTTTTCTTTCCTATGTATTTCTCTCTGAATGGCTACCTATTTTCCAATGATCCAGTGTAAAAATTCTGGACTATGTTTGACTCCTCCTACATCTCCATTTGACATTTCCAAACTTCCACCAAGCCTTAATGACTCATGTAAATTTATCTTGGATGCACTTTTCTTTTATTCCAGTTCTCTCTAATCTAGCCTGGGATCCCATCTCTTAAGCACCAGATTACTATTTTTGCTTTCCTTTAGATTCCCCAGATTTCAGGCACTTTTTTCTCCAGTCCCATCTCTATGTAATTTCCACACCTACAGTGGTTCTTAATGCACTCTACTTAGGTCCAAGTTCCTTTGTCTGGCTTCTCGGGTCTGCCATTACCCTTTGTCCTCTATCTTCCCTATGTCAGTCTTGTTTGCTTACCAACACACTCACTTCTCAAATCTATGCCCTTGCTTATGTGGCTTCCCAGATTGGAGCAGCATTACTTCTTTTCTTATTAAAAATTAAGTCATCTTTCAAGACTCAGTTCAAGCGTCGAGTCAATTCCTCCTTCTTTTAATTCCTATTAAATTTATAGTCTATGTTATACTGATTAGCACTTTTTTTAATATTTCAAGTTCTAATTTAAATTTAATTAGTTAACATATAGCATAATGTTAGTTTCAGGGGAAGAATTGAGTTATTCATCACTTATATATAACACCTAGAGCTCATCAAATCGTTCTCCTTAATGCCTACCACACATTTAGCCCATTCCTTGCCCACTTCCCCTTCAGCAACCCTCAGTTTGTTTGCTATAGTTAAGAGGCTCTTATGGTTTGCCCACTTCCCTCTTTTTTTTTTTTTTAATTTCACTTATGTTCATCTGTTTTGTTTCTTAAATTCCATATATGAGTGAAATCATATGGTATTTGTCTTTCTCTGACTTATTTCACTTAACATAATATACTCTAGATCTCTCCATGTTGTTGCAAATGGCAAGACTTCATTCTTTTTCATTCTTTTGATGGCTGAGTAATATTCTATTGTGTGTTTGTGTGTGCGTGTGTGTGTACATATACACCCCCCCCATCTTCTTTATCCATTCATCAGTCAATGAACAAATGGGGAGGAGCATAGGAAGACAGGTGGGGAGGAGCAAATCCCTAGCAGAGAGAATCCCTAGCAGGTTCCAGGCCCTTCGCAGAGCCCAACTCAGAGTTCCACATGGGACTTGATCCCACAGCCCTGAGCCGGAATCAATAGTTGACTGCTTAACTGACTGAGCTACCCAGGTGACCAGCTAAGTTTCAGTGTATTACATACAGCTTATGCTTGGTCCACTCACATTAGTCTCTGAGAGGCAGAGCTCCCTGAATTGTAGGCATAATGCCTAAAAGGATAAAACTGGTATCTAGAGTAATGACTTCACATGTTTAACCTTAAATGGGGTCAGGCGGGGTAGTAAGTGAGAGTATAGATTGGTAGGACAAAGAATACAGAACTCATTTGCTATTATTAGATTATTAGGATCATCTAAAATATTTGTAAAGAGACAGTGAAACACCTCCACAAAATCTAGTTTGTACAGGATATAATATGTTTACACAGAAAATGTGAGAACTCAAATTTTTACTATTGATCATTTTGGGGGGATTATGATCAAATTAAGTCTAAAAGATAGAGTGAAAAGTCAAAAAATCCATATTTTTTCACTTGTGCAATATAGTAGAGTGATGGATTATTGTTGTCCTAGGAGGCATAGATCCCTTTTTATTTATTCTTTTAGTTGCAAGAATAGTTTAGTTTAAGTTATTAAACTGAAGCAAATTTTAACAAATTCTTGTTCTTTTTTTTTCCTAATTAAAAAGGTCACTAAAATTATGTTAAATATAAAGTAAAAGAGCTTTAATATTAATTTTGTGTAACTTTCAACAAGTCAAATATACTTTAAAAATCATGCCTGAAGTGAAGTGAATCATTACTAATGGGCTTGTAAATGTATAAAAGAAATTCAGTAAGGTTCATTATAAACAGTAAACCAAACTCAGTAGGTCAGTAGATCACCAAAAATATAAGCCCAATAATATCTTATGGAAGTGATATTAACCCTTTCAAGATAGCATCTCATTTGCCTCCCAATTCTTCCAGCTGACATTCAACTACTCTGGAGTGAGAACAATTAAAGAACTCTTGCCAGAATAACAATTGCAGAACAATGACTATTTTGGACAAGGACCTTCTTGAGGTCAACAGGGGCTTCAACAGAAATCACTAACCACTTCCTTGAGTACTGCCAAGGAATTTTCCTTTTTTTTTTTTTTTTTTTAACGCTGTCAGTTTCCATTACCAAATGATTAGACTGCATTTTCTACCATGCATGATTCATTCTGTTGAAGTCTCATTCATAAAACAAACTGTAACCAAATAATATTTTCCATTACCTTGTAAAAAAACTAAATGACAACACAACAAAATCAACTGGCTTACCATTTTCCTTCTTCATTTTCATATTGTTGAACAGTATATCCAAACATGTCCTCCACCGGGCCGCTGAAAGTCATTGAATTTTTCACATCCACATTGAATGATACGCAGAAGCCTAGAACCACTTTAAGAGGGGAAACAAAGTCCAGTTACACAGAGTTAACTAAGATTCCATCATGTTCTGAATTCTGGAAGGCATGCCTAAAAATTGTGCTCTTGTTATAAAAAGCAGTAATACTCAAAAAATGAGAACTGCAAGAAAGGTTTATGGTATTAATTATATTATTGACTGCAAATGACAACTGAAGAATACAAATACTAATATTCAAACAAAACCCTATAGAAATTAGTAGCTGTACAATTCCCAGAGCTAATGACTTCAGAATCTGAGAGAGAGAGACCTGGCGGAAACTCGTGCTTGGATATGCCTAATGTGGTTACAGATAGCTTTCCAATAATGAGCCCTACAGTGAATCATGGCCACTAATGCAATGTAAACAACTTCATTTTCCTGTTTTGACTATGAAGGATGCAAGAATCACCATTTAAATCCTCAGGAGGGGAAGCTTTCTCCTTACTGCTTCCAAAGGGAATGGAAGCAGATTGCCTTCACCCAGAAATGGCTTCTGAAGCAGGCCTGAGATTTGTTCGGCTTCTCTTTCCATCAAGCAGTGGACAGAAAGCTTATCCTAGTATGCTAGAACCTCCATATAGTGTTGGTGGTGATACACTCACAGGCTGCTGTCCATGATATATCTAGATCAAATGACGTATCTAAAGAGTCTACTCAGTGCTTGACACACACTAGATATTCAATGAGGGTTAATTCTCTTCAATTTCCTTAAAGTTCAGGTAATGAAAACCCTTTACAAGAGAGACTCTCTCCTAAAAGGGTTCTGGATGGTGCCAAATTCTGTCAAATGGATGGTGCCAAATTCCAAGGTTGGTACTAGTTTTTGAAGTAGAGTTGTGAAGTTACAAAGCATTCCTCTCCTAGATGCAACTAAAAATTCGTCCCAAAGAGCACTCCCTTATAAAATCACATGCATCATAAGGTACATTCAGAGGTAATTGAATTCACCGTTCTTTATTAAAACCATGATACAGCTATCAGCATCCTGAAAAATTATTTTTTCTTACTCATTATAAACTCTTCCATAATATAGTTTAAATCCAGACTCAAATTCATTCTATGCTCTAAGTCATAACCTTCAATTTTAACATTGGGTTTTTTGCTGCACAGAATTATACCTAATCTAGAGAAAATTTTGTTCTTTAAAAAAAAATTTATGTATACCTATTCATGAAAAAAGATACTTATGTATACCTATTTATAAAGTCTTCCTTGATCTTTCCAACTGGAAATAATCTTTCTAACTACTAAATCCTCCTCTTTCATTTTTTGAATATCTCTCATAGAGATAATAATACTACTAATAATTTATTTATTTATTTGACAGAGATCACAAGTAGGCAGAGAGGCAGGCAGAGAGAGAGAGGGAAACGAACTTTCTGTTCAGCAGAAAGCCAGATGTGGGGCTTGATCCCACTCACCCACTGAGCCACCCAGGCGCCCCTCATCGAAATAATTATTAAATATTATTTTATTTACATTGTAATTATCTGTGTGATTTCTCCCCCCCCTCCTCCAGTTTGGAAAATTCTTAAAAGCGGGGACTCTCTTCTCTTTCTTATCCTTTCTCAAAATCTAGCACCTTGTACACAGATGGGCAATAACATATTTGTAGAATAAACACTGAAGGACAAAGTGTACCAGTTGAAGTTAGAGGTAAACTGACAACTATTTCATTTTAGTTAAGAAAGACTTAATGGAGATGGAAATTTTCCAGTTAGATTTTTAAAGGGAGGGAGAGATTCGACTTGGCAGTGAGAAGAAAATATATCCCAATAATTTGGGAGGGTCTTTACAAGTGATGACATAGAATGGGGCAAATATGGCTGTAAAATCATAGAGAGACTTGCCTGGCTCGTGTGGAAGATGTAGAAAAAGAACGGATGGGTAGCGTAGGCCCATTTATGTACATTTCCTGCTCTTACTTCAAGTGTGATGGAGAACAGCTGGTTACCATCTTCTGCATAATTTCCTTTTACATATTTGAAGACAGCTTTAAACACTGTTCACTCTACTCCAAACTAAATAGTACGTGCTCCTACCCTTCTCTCACAGTTTTATTTTTTGAAAACTTGTAACAGATTATTTCTTGATATGAGAGATACACAAGGTAGTAGGTCTACAACAGGATTTCTCAACTTTAGTGTTATTAGTATTTTGAGTCAGAAAATTATTTGTTATGAAAGTCTACACTGTGTGTTGTAGCAGCATCTGTGGTCCCTGCCCACATAATGCCAGTAGTATTCCCTGAGTTATGAAGATCAAAAATGTCTCCAGACACAGACAAATTCCCCTGGGACCAAAACTGCCCAAGCTGAATATGACTATTCTATAGAGAAGGACCAGAACACCACCACCAATGATTTTGTTGAAGAAGATGATGGGAAAACAACAGGCGTGCAGACCAGCAGCATCTGCATCATCCAGAGCTTGCAAGGGATCCAGAATCTCAGGTTCCACTCGAATCTCCTGAATCTGTATCTCCATCCCAACAAGATCCCCAGGGAATTCGATTCCTGTTACGGTTTGAGAGGTGTAAGCCTGTAATATGGTAACCCTCTTTCATAATGTTGATGTAGGTAACATAATTTACCCTAGATTAAAAGTACTCACCATCTTTTAGACCAAAGGGGAAAGGAGTTATTATTAATCAGGTTCAAGTTCACTGCTCTTGAAGTATTTTTCTAGCACTTTATTGTGTTTAGTATATGTTCTCCCAAAAGACATTCATGATACTCCTCATTATAAGACCAAGACATTTTGGTTTCCTTTTTAGGCTTGTTTATTCCACATGTTGTGTTGAATGTTCAGGGGAGGGGGAGGGGTGTGCTGCACTTTTTTTTTTTTTTTTTTCATTTCCTGTCTTCAGAATTCTACGGGCAATTTGCCCAAAGTGATTGTAAATCAGTCTCTTTCATGTTTGCTAAGGCACCAAGGAGACTGAAGCACAGGAGATGACATAAAAAAAATAGTTTACATCTTGTTCTTTTGATTTAAAGGAGTGCACAAACAGTGAAGGCAACTTCTTGAAACTTTGAGTTTGATGCTCATTTTGTTATACCAAGTTGTCTTGGAACTTTATGTACCAGAGGTACAGCAAAAATCGCACTTATTCTCTGTCAAAGTCAAAAAACAAAAAGAAAAACAAAGCTGAGGTGGCTTAAGGGGCCATACAGGGTGAAAATGATGGGAAATAAAACATAGACAATAGTCAGACGTCAAAATTAAGTTCTAATTTCACATGTACCAGCAGAAGAGGAATTTTTTTCCTTAAGAATAACAACACATTACTATTTGTTATGCTTCACATGCTCCTTCTCATATAATTTGCCCACAACCCTACAATTAGTGTTGTTGTCACTGCTGTGCAAATGAACAGAAGGAGGCTCATGACAGTAGAGAAGTTTGCCCATAGTTCCCCAGGATTCCCAAACATTCACATGAATTCAATTTTTACATCTTATCCCTAAAACTGAAAAGGGTTAGTAGAAGGCAACACCACTCTTAGTCCAAGTTATTACAACTTCTGAGAAGCAAAACTGGGAAGAGGCCTTCTACAGTGGCCATGGCTAAGAAAATGGGGCTGAGGGGGATCACTGGAGTGAGGAGAGAAGTCATACTTGCAGAGATCTAGATAAAGCATCATGAGAGTTTCAGGCAAAACATTCATGTTCAGGTAGAAAAGAAATGGAAAGGCTTGCTCTCTTTCAAATATGATTATATGTGTCATATATTTAAGGGCTCAAAACTGTGGAGGAAGATGAGATTGTTGGTGTTGAAGGGTATCTCTTGTGAAAGAGATCATTGTGCACAGTTTCTTTGTCCCAGTATGGAAGTGGAGGTGTAAGACAACTAAATGAGAGAAAGAGAAAAAGAGAGGGAGAAATACCTACAATTGTATGGTATTTTCTGCATATAAATATTTTGCCATGGGGCATCTGGGAGGCTCAGTCAGTTAAGCAGCTGACTCTTGATTTTGGCTTAGGTCGTGATCTCAGGGGCCTGGGGTCGAGCCACACTGCGGCTGGTGGGCTCTGTGCTCAGCTGGCAATCTGCTTCCAGATTTTCTCTCTCTCCCTCTCCTTCTGCCCCTCCCCCTGCTTTCTTTTGCTCTCTCTCTCTCTCTCTCTCAAATAAATAAATAAATCACAAAAAAATCCTTTTGCCACTTACAAACATTTTCATATAAAAAGGATATTGAACTAGACAATGAACTGGTAGTTGGGCAGAACAGCAGCCACTATTCTCTTCTTGTATGTTAGGAAACTGGACCTTAGAAGGGTTAAGTGATTGGTCTAATGTCAGCTGTGTTAGTGGCAGAGAAGGAATTAAACACTGGGCTTCTCAGGTCAAATCATAGACTTTCTGTGACAAAGAGTGCCATTGAAGTTGTGAGATTAATAATAATAAAAATAATAACAATAACCCAGGTCAACAGAACCTCAAAAGACCCATGAGAGCTCTTAATCATCTCGTAACTTGAGTAGTTGAGGGTAGGACTGGCAGGAAAAGTTGAATGAAGGGGGAAAAGTCTGAGCTTCTCCCGAGGGCACTGACTCTCTGGTCAAAGAAGGCCTTCCTCCTCCACACATCCTCTGAGTTCCAAGAAAAGTCACTGCAGCCTGTTTGATATTTTGCTTTTTTAATGAAGAAAGTCTGTGTTTCACAGGGTGGTCCAGAAATTCTGATCTAGCACTATCCAGATTGAAGTATTTAATAGCCAATGGAATTCTGAATATTTAAAAGCCCAAGTACAAAGGGTATCAAATGAATGGTGGCTAGGGATTGATAATAAAATGCTATTGCTTTCTTTTACCAACTTCCTACACATTTATCCAATCTGGACATAGGAGAAATCATGGAATTAATATTATATTTATTATTTTTAAAGAGTGAAATGGCACAATATTAAGATAGGAAATAATAACTGTTTTATTTTGTTAATGGTTTTTATTTTTATTTATTTATTTTTAAAGATTTCATTTATTTATTTGAGTGAGAGAGAGTGAGAAAGAGAGTGTGTGTGAGCAGGGAGGGTCAGAGAGGGAGGGAGAAAGAATCTGAAGTACACTCTGCACTTAGTAAGGAGGCTGACACAGGGCTCAATGGAAGCCTCTGTCCTACAACACTGAGATCAAAACCAAAACCAAGAGTCAGATGCCCAACTGACTGAGCCACCCAGGCGCCCCTATAGTTAATGGTTTTTAGAGCAAATTCCTTCATTGTATAGAAATATGGTAATCTTTAGAGATATATGAACCTAGGCTTACAGAGCCCTTTCACTTATATTATTATTTATGTAATTATTCACATTTATTCAACTACTACACAAATATTCATCAAGGTTTTACTTGGGGTTGAATATATGCTAGGTCCTGGAAATATAGTCATAATAAGATGGCACTTCTACTTTTAAGATCTTATAGCCTAGCTGGGAAAAAATACAGTAAGTGATTTAACTTCCATTAGTCTCAGCTTATCATATTTAAAATGAGGTTGCAAATGCTTTATAGGCATTGGTTACTGTGACAAATACAACTTATACATGTAGCAATAAAGAATATTCAATAAATGAGTAAATTGTGCTCATAAATAGAATTCAAAGAATCCGTTTACCGTATGGCAGTTGAATTTTCTTTTGGAAGAGGATCCCCTGCTCCCATCCTGATGGCCATTTATATCTTGAAAAATGATACAGATGTGTTGTATCAGTGTGGCAGGACAGTGGGTTCATTGACTCACTTCCATAGAAAGTTTCCCGTTTCTAAACCTGGCTGCAATGACATGTGTAAAGAAAATCTAAGATGGGGGAATCAGCCTTCCAGGCGAAACAACTGGCTAAGGAAGAGGAGTGCGGGGATTTCTGTCCTTCCGGTTAGACCTCTTGGATTCTCATCTCAGTTCCTCAAAACGTGGTGAATATTTATGATACCACCCAGGTTCTCAGCCAATAGCAAGTTAAGGGTTTTCTTACTTCACTGACAATCTACTCTCCTCTAACCTATTTCAAAGATTATAAATCTATTCCAGGGACAGGATAAGCCTGAAGTGACATAAGGCATATGAATTGAGTGACAGTCTTGAGCCACCTGAGAATCAGAGAAAGTACCTAGGCAGTACGACCTCTGTAATGCAGAGCTGCAGAGTCCCCATAACATCCCCCACCCCCGCAGTGTGAATGCTGGTACATCCTGGGCACCTTTTATATTTATTGCTGTGCCAAAGCTTATTGGTGGAAAGAGTTCATCTACCCCTACTCAGATGGACATAAACTCCTCAAATTATATATGCTCACTATAACTAATGATGTGACACATTAGGTATTTTATATCACTTCAAATTTACTTTTCCTTTTTCTTAAATTCAAATAAAATATATCCAACTTTGAGACAGTTCAAGGGGTAGGAAGAAAAGCATTTTAATGATAAGAGTTGAGGATGGAAACTGAAAGCCCCTTTCCTCACTTGCAATGTATAATGAAACATCTTTATAATATCAGTGTTATAAATCTGAAATTTTAATTAGTTCGGTTATTCTTGGTGGCTAAGTGAGTTGGATCTCAATTTTGGTATACATGATTACCCTAAAAGATAAGATCTGAGAGGCATTAGCGTGGCTCAGTTGATTGAGGGCCCAACTCTCGGTTTTGGCTCACGTCATGATCTCAGGGTCGTGGGACTGAGCCCCCCATCAGGCTCTGAGCTCAGTGGGGAGCCTGCTTCTCTCCCTCTTCTTCTCCTTCTGCCCCTCCCCCTACTTGTGTCTGCCTTCTCTTTCTCTCTCTCTAAAATAAATAAAGATATTTTTAGACAAGATTAAGTTTGATAAATAGTGTAACTGGATCTATCCACAAATATAGTACGACATAATTCTACTTGATTTGAAATCTGAAGTGATTATTTTTACAGCATTGTAATCTTGAGAAGGATGAGACAAAGAACTCCAGTGGTAAAGACAACAGAAAATAAAAATAGAATAAAAGAAACATCAGAGCCTTGAGCCTTGATGTAGCATCAACACAAGTGTTTGGAAATGGTATTATAGTCTCAAATACAGGAATCTATATCTTCAGAAAAAGATACCATATCCAACTTGCTGTCTCCAAGCAACTGAAACTTCCCTATACAATTATGTAAGAGGAAAGTCTGGCTCAATGAATCCCACCATTAAGGGTTCTTTCATCAGAAATGATGTAATATGTCAGCATGATATCTACCTCTATCAGCAAGTCCAGAAAAGCCAATCCAAATAAACACCTCGATGTTCAAACATTTTCCAAGCTTCATCATGGGAGGCTGCTTTTTAACTTTAGCTTGCTGTAGTGAGTGAATTGTTTTGACTTTAGTGCTAAAGTCCTGTAGGCTTCCAGTTAATACAAATGGTATTTGAACTTCAAAGTGAGTGTGTGTTTATGTGTGTATCTGTATATGGCTGATGGGAAGGAGGCAAGGAGGCCTAATTCTTGGCACATAGTAGGTGTTTAATACAAGTTTGTTAAATGAAACAGGATGGAATAAACAGAGAAATAAAGATTTCTCATATAAAGGTCATTCTGGCTGTAAGAACTTGTACCCTTTTGTAAATGCTGCCCAGAATATTAAGCTCCAATGGAGTGTTTCCCAAACATCCTTTGTTAAAAATCCCCCTTTTAAATTTTTCTACATAAGTTTGTTCTCCCACAGTGTTTATTTTCCTTTGTAGTATCTACAGACATCTGCTCTTTTCCCATATCCTCCCACCACAAATAAGTGCCTACTCTGCCAGCTCTTCTCAGACTGTCCCTTCTCTTGAAATTCTTAAACAGTCTCAGTTTCCCAACGCCTCCACCCTATCACCATCATCTTCTGGCTCTGTGGTTTACAGGATGAAAAAGCTGCAGACCCTCAGGGGTCCCTGGACCCCACTGTGGGAAACACAACTCATGTGTTTTTGCAAGCAATGTGAGCACAGAACTCTGTTCTCCAGCTGCCCTGGCATCCTGGGAGCTGAACTCATTTATTTCTGTGACTACACAGCACGGAGCGCTGCATGGGGAAAGGCGTCTTACACTTCAGAACAGAGCAGGTTGCATCCTATTCAAGTATTCATACAGAAATGTGAGATACAAAGTGTTTGGAGATGTAAAAGTATGAATGAAGGTTGTCTTTTTGTTAATGAAACTTTTCAGTAAATTTTATTGATTTACATATAATATCTTCTCAGTGAGACAGTAAAACATTGTCAGTTTTAGTTATTTTTGTTAGCATGTGTAAGAGGTGCTTTTGAGGGACAGGAAGGCAAAAGATAGTTCACACTGTAAAATAAATGGTTCTAGACACTAACAGGCTGTATTACTGATTCTCCTACAGATTCGATAGCGCAATTTTTCTGGAAGGCTTGGGTATTGGCTTTTGAAGTCCATGCACATGTTTGAGTGTGTGAGACATGTTTACTACTTCAGATACTTCTATTGTTTCACTGCAGAGAGTGAATTATACCTTTTTGTTTGTTTGTTTGAATAACTCAAATAGAAACTAGGAAATTTAAAATAATTTGTATCACTGAGTATACTACCTCTTTGCTTTCCTTATGCAGGAAACTACCTCTTGTGCACATTAGCAAAAATAATGGGACTGGCAATGTGTTACTGGCTCATATATGTCATGGAGAAGAAATTATAAGTAAAGTAATATAATTCACTGAAAAAAATCTGCAAATAAAGGTAGAACTTTTTATTCAGGTTTTTCTTCTCAGGCATTGATGGACACAATGCATATGATACCTAGGTAAGATGTGACTCTGAGATTGAAACAAAAGCATCTCAAAAACATGCAAGTTATCCAATGTACGAATGGTATAAAAAAGAACCAAAAGTGGGGCACCCGGGTGGTGCAGTCAGTTTAGCATCTGACTCTTGGTTTTGGCTCAGGTTGTGATCTCAGGTCTTGAGATGGAGCCCCACATGGGGCTTTATGGGGAGTCTGCTTAAGACTCTTTCTCTCTCTCCTTCCGCCTCTCCCTCTCTCTAAAATAAATAAATAAATCTTAAAAAAATAAAAGAACCAAAGCCATTCTCTTTTAATTGTACAATTTGTAGTTAGGAGCTAAAATTGTTTAAGTGAAAACACACTTATGTGTAACACAAAATAGAAATGAATGGAAAAATTCCAACATGTGAAAAAATCAATTGAATTAAATTGCGATTATTTATACTGGAAAATAATTACTGGCACTTTGAATCAACTAGAGTATTTTTTTAAGGATTGAGTATGCCTGGACTTTTAAAAATGTCTTGATTTTTTCCCAAGGTTTTAACCTTGGGAAACACATAAAATTATTTGCCACAGGGCACAAAGGGGTATTATCCTTAACTTGCCTTAACCTTTCATATTTTTTATTTTCCATACTGCTCAGAATCAGGAGGCAAAGTATACAGATTTATAACATTCCTTTTTTGGTGGAATAAGGTTATTTAAATACTTTCTGGTTTAACACATAAGTGGTCAATCATTAACATTAATAAATTAAGGGCTTCATGAAACTAAGTAAAAAAATAAAATACTATGCAAACCTTGACAGTTTATCAGAAACCAAAAACAAGGTCTATAAGAAAACAATTGCTCATTCTAGAGTTACCCAGTAGTTTTAATTGGGAATTTCAAATTGCATGGATGTAGAGATGTCTTATTGATTCTCAAATACCACATAATAGTCTAATTTTTCTAGATGTCCCTAATAACATACCAGCACTTAGACGAAAATGATTCTTCATAATATTTCTTTCCCTTCTTAGCTAATTACTACAGTTAGTTTTCATTTTATCATTCACTACCTAACATTCTCTTCATTCAAAAGTCTTTTGGTACCTCTGCCCAATTTAAAACTTGTTCAGTTTATCAAGAGAAAATAAGGGAAGTCAAATACATATAACTTGTGGTTCGTCTGAAAAAAAATTGGAAAATAAACCAGAAAGTATTTTAAAGGACATGGGTTTGTTTACAAGAGATGAAGAAAAATCTCAGTAGCCTGGAATGTTGAAATATTTCAGAAGGCAAGGGTCAATAGAATGCTTATTTTCTTTTCAGAGGAAAGAGATAACTTAATGATGCTTTCTTTTCTGTTTTAAGATAGTTCCAATTTTGTTTTCTTAGCTATAACTGTTGTTGCTAAGACCATGATGATCTTTCAGCAAATAGAACATTTGTTGAGAAGTAACATCCTTGGATTCAAACTTTATTCCTATCTAGCCGCATCATCTTTTACATTCTTTCCATTTGTCTCCTAGAGTATCTGGTAATTGAAGTAAATACAGATGTTATATCAAAATCCCCAAGAACTGGCAGCCAATATTTTCCTTAAATGGAAGCATACTGGTACTCACAATCGTAATTCTAGTGACCGAGTAGTTGTTATATACAAAGATCTTGAAATTCGAGTAGAGGTTACCTGTGGACTGGGGGCAAGAGAAGGAAGAGAATAGGATCCAAAAGGAAATAAAAATGTTGTTTTTTATATGTTTTTAGAGGAAAAGGCTCACTTCCCGTCCTCATGGAAGGGAGCTCTGTGAGCTGTAACACTCCCTGTCTGTATCTATGCCTGTCTCCTTTCACACTTGAATGACTGATGAGTTTGGAAAGAGAAGCTGTATGGGCATCCCAGTCTTCTCCTACTTGCTTTCTCTTAGAAGTGAGCCTACCTACAGAAAAACAAAAATGAAAACAAAATAATGCTGTGTTCTATTTCCTCAATATCAGACTCTGAGTTGGAGGTAGAAGGTAAATCCGCTTTGTGGGAATTTCATTTCATCAGCCATGCTCCATTCTGATTCCTGGTTGTTTCCCAATCAGTTTTAGCCTCAATGACGAAGAGAATTGCTCATTATTGGACTTCATTAAAAAATCATAATAGTGTTTTACTTCTCATGAAAAATAAACAATTATGGGACAATGTTTAGATTTTGCAAATCTGGGCACATTTAGGTTTATGTTATAATTATTTTTCTTATGTTTATGTTATAATTAATTATCCTATGTTTATTGTTATTCCTTTAACTTTCTCACTAGTCTAAAGTACTTCGTGAGAAAAAAGAACTAAACATTTTCTGTATTATTATCATTATGTTTGAAGATGTGTTGACATATCTTTTCTAATTCTTTTTAATTTTATTAATTTTAAAAATTTTATATCTCTTAATCAGAATTAGAACAAACACAAGACTATTCTTGTTTTTAGGAGCTGCAAGGAGACACACAAAATAAAATAATTTGAATGTATCATCTTTAATTATTTATTAATTATCTTTACCCATTTCCTATTTTCTACAATTCCTTCACAATCAATGACATGGAGAGTAAGGGGTAGGGGGGTCAGTAGAAGAAGATATAAAGAGGCATGATTAGGATAAGGGGTAGATACAATATTTCAGAGGCAGGCAAGGTGAAAAAGGGCATGTGGAGACCTGACCATGGTTTGCTTGACTGCTTCTGAGCAATATGGGAAATAAAAAATATGAAAGGTTAAGGCAAGTTAAAGGTAATACCACTTTGTGGCCCATGGCAAAATAAAATGTAGGTAGACTTCACCTGTTTGAGGGTTTGTTACACTAGCTGCATCTTACACTCTGGTGGACATTGCTAGGGGCAAAAAAATCAGGATTTTAGAAATGAGGTTAATACTAAGTTCCCAATTTGCTTAACAAATACACTGGCCTGAAAAGGAACTGACATGCTAGAATTTTCATTTTTTCCTTTCCAGTACTTGTCCACAGTCTAGTTTATTGGACTGTACTACTTACATGGCTATGTCTCCCTCTTTGGAGAACTACAGATGATCCAACTCATAGAACTTAGAGTTACATGAAGAAAGAGACCCGTGTGCTGCTCCAGGAACTCATAATTCCTTACTCTGGGAGACGTTTAACTAAAATAAATGGGAGAAAGTCAAGTAACACCTACTGATTTTCTACTGGTCATCCTTATTTCACAAACACTAGGCTCTCAGGGAAAATGTAAGAGAAACAGGTCATCACTCAATTTAGAACTGCCCAGCACGCCAGAGGTGTACTAAACATTACTTCTGAGAATGTAAACATATAAAGATGGAAGGGAACATGCCAAGGAGTGGTACACTTATCAGCAAGGTCAAACAAGGTAGAGCAGAATTATAGCAGATGAATAAGCATGTGTATTTGACAATTTTCCTTAAGTATTGCAACTTTAAAAAGCTTGCTGACTTCATTGTTTCTCACCATTCCATGTATTCTTGCAACTCTCTAATCTTATATTATTTTTTGGACCTTTAAAGGAGCAGAAATTGGTGCAACCAAATCAATAGCAACAATGAAGACCATACCCGTTGACATCAATGGAATCGAGGACCACATTTCCTCAGAAGGGAGCCCATGATATCTTACAGAATGTTACATCAGAATTTTTAAGACCTTAGAGTTAAAGAAAATTTTTATCTTATAAAAATGCAAAGATAATTAAATGGCTTTTGGTTGGATATACTTTTTTTTAATAAGGGAATAGTCAGGATCCTGAGGGTTCTACATGGTACTTATCCTTGTGAAAGGCCATTTTACTGTCTTTTCAAAGATTCTGAAAGGACATCTAGTGATACTTTTTCCATCTAGTGATACTACATCTTTTCCATCTAGTGATACAACACAAAGGTAACACTCCAATTTTAAAGTTTTTGATGGCTTACAAAAAAACCCCAAAGAACAAAAAAAACAAGAAGATTGAGAAAAACAACCAAAAACAACCAAACAAAACTTAACTCTTTGAGCTATGAGATCAGGGATGAAAAAAAAAAAATATATATATATATATATGATTTAGATATTTCTGTTAGAATAAAAAGGGTCTTCTCAATATCTAGAATATTTACCACTATTTAAATATGCTTCCAGATTTCTAGTGATAGTGTTCATCTCTATTCTAACATAGTGTAGGTAGTAAGTGGTTCTATGTGCAAGAAAAATCTGTTCAACTGATCTTCTATCAAACTGTAGAGTTTAGGGAAAACTGCAGCAGAATTAAATATGACTTCCTAATATTAGACTGCTATAGTGTTAAATCATAAAATATTATAGTAGGTAGTTACCTATTATTTAAATTAGCCCTTCCATTTCACCAGAAGCCAGCAACTACCTTGTTAGGGCAACTATCTCACTCCAAACAAGGGTTTCAGATGGTGCTGCTATGTTTTTAAGTTTTATGTTTTAAGTGACACTGACTTCCAGTCTGAATGGTCCAAGAATAAGCATCAGATTTAAAATGAACCATCTGGTGTCTCACTCTCCTGGCCACAGCTGATTAACTCTAAGGCAGCCAATCCAAGTACTCCACTCTCTGACAACAGGTTGGCCTCATTGGTAGGCTCTTGTCTTGGTGTTGAAGATCATGCAACAGGAAAGTCAGGAACAGACACAGGCTTCATTCTTGCCAAGAAGAATGGTGTGAAAGTGAAATCCAGAGGAGGGAAAGAGAATTCTCTAGATATTGTCTAATATCTGTAGATATTGTCTAGTCCAGTTAGTGGTCCCCCTTAAGTTTCCTTGGTCCACTGTGGCTGAAGGAAGGATGGGAAAAAAAGAGTGAGGCAGGGTAGCTAAGAAAAACAGATGGCTCTCTTGACCTGACTCAATGCTTCCTTCTTATGTTCCCCCTAAAAGCCATTAAAAACTTTAAAAAGATGGAATAAGAGAAAAAGTGACTGGCCTGCCCTGTATATAGATTGGAAGTATGTAAATAAATGTATGTGACAAAATTCTGCATTGTCATATTCATTCAGCATACACTAATAAGAACCTATCATGTGCAAGGTAGTGTGGAAGAACTATGAGTGATTAAGAGGCAAAATAAACATTAGCCATGCCCTCAGAAAGCTTTAATTACTTGTGAGACATAAGGCATAATCAAATAATTAACTTTATGAGGTTAAAAAAGAAAAAAAAATATCCCACGGGCCAGAAGTGATTGCTGATTTCTATAATGTGACTCCTGTAATTTGGATGCCAATTTTTACAAATCTTAACAATCCTAGTTTTGTTTTTTCTTTCTTTCCTATTTAATCATTGAAAAGCTTTGTGCTGTCTAAGATTTTATTTATTGATTTATTTGAGGGTGGGGGATGGAGGAGCAGAGGGAGAGGCACAAGCAGGCTCTGTGCTGAGTACAGAGCCTGACACAGGGCTCGATCTCATGACCCTGAGATCATGACCTGAACCAAAATCAAGAGTCAGACACTTAACTGACTGAGCCACCCAGGCACCCCAGGTCTGTGCTATCTAAAAGAGAATAGGAAATAGATGCCTTTGGGACTTAATTTGGGTAGTCCTTTACGTACTATGAAAAAGCGTGATACCTTTTTAGTTGACTAAGCAGGTGATTAAATACGCAATGTTTCCCTGGGAAGACTACATTTCACATTAGGAAATGCTTTCAGTACTTTACGACTGTGCTCCGGGCATCACCAGAAGTTAAAAATAAAGCCAGATGGAAACATGACACAGAGCTCACACTGACTTTCATTGCCCGGTCAGATTTAAAGTCGAAATCTTCCATTATGCAACATAAGAATAATTCATTTAAATACAGGCAAAAGGGCAGGACAGTGGTGATGTCACTACAGAATAATTGCAGCTTTGTGTCAGGCCAATCTTATGAGGAGGGCAGAGCTGAATGAGGAACCAGCTTGCCCCTCCATGGGCTGACACCCTGCCTGGCGCCTACAGTGAAAAACTGCGAGGGTGAGTGATTCTGTTGTGTGTCAGTTATTTCCCAGCCAAACCCTGAAGCGGATTTTTCCTTCATGTCTTGAGTGCAAGTACTATTCCATAAGATGATGAAAGACCAGTAATATAATTTGTGTGGACACTTCATAAAATACTTGGCCTTTTACTACTTTAAAAGTACAAAAAGAACTTTGTGAAAAATTTCAAAAAATTGGATTTCCTTAATTTTAACTTTTTACCAACAAGTCATGATTTTCTGGATGAACTCCAATCAACTTAAAAATGCTGTTAAGTTTTTTTTTTTTAATGCCTGTCAAAGAAAGCACAGAAAAAAAATTGTTTTTGTTTTTTTAAAGATATGCTCCCTGGTGAATACTTAGGACTTACTCAAAACATTCATACAGTTGGGCACATAAGAGCTCCCAAAATTTATCTTTGAAGACATATAATGGGAACAATTTGAGAAGGTGATGAATCAAAGCTTTGTCATCTATTTTTTTAACAGATTGAACTGAGAAAAAAAAAATGATAGCAGAATAGCATTCGGGTCCAGAAAATTGGCTTCTAAGAAGCTTTTAGTTTTCTGAATGAGGCTATTGTCTAAATTCTTAAATTTGTATGTTCTCATATTAAAACAGCTTTTCACAGAACTACTAAAATTATCAGCTTTTTTTTTTAATATTTGGGGACTCAAATAACTTTTCATATATTGGATCAAATGTCATTCTTAAAAAGAAAGAATTACTTCTACTACATATTTATTTAACTGATGTATGAAATGAAACCCCAACAAAGTTGGTCATAAGTTACATGTCACACTAAAGTACAAAGTTGCTGGGGCTAAGTGTTAGGATAATATGCCTTTATGACCTGAATCCTCAGCCACTTGCAAACTCTACCAAAGTTGAGGATCACAATGGTCAAAGGTCCAAGTCTTAATAATAACAATGATTTAATTATTCACAATTGACAAAAGCAAAAACAAACAAAAACAACAACTACCAAAAAAAACCCCAAACAACAATAAGAGTGTATCATGTGTAAGAGTGTGAAACACACACACACACACACACACACACACACACACAAATATATGCTTTCTGGACATTTTAATGGAGTCCTGCACTTGGCAATACCAAAAAACCCCCGAATCCTTTAATATCTTAAAAAGTATTTTCTCTCTATATGAATATGATACTGTTCTCATTAGCTTCCTCTCAAAGCAAAAAACAACAACCCACATAAATCGTTTGAAAGCCTTATTTGAAAAGTCCTGGTGGTGGATATTAAGGAGGGCACGTATTGCATGGCGCACTGGGTGTGGTGCCTAAACAATGAATCTTGGAACACTGAAAAAATAAAATTAAATTTAAAAGAACTCAAAAAAAGAGAAAGTTCTTTTCAGAATCACAATCATTGAAGACACTTTTCAATATTGATTAAGAATTTCTCCTTTACAGGGTGGCAAATTTATAGGATTTTCTTTCTCTCCCTAACCTATAGGACTTTTGTCACAAAAACTCAGATTACCACATTTTTTTAAAAATTGCCATTTTTTTCCTTAAAGACTTTTAGTTTTTTTGTTTTTAAATTAAATCATGACATATGTTCAGCATAGGGGGATGAATTGTGTTCCCTCAGAAATATGTCCAAAGTCCCAACCTCTGGTGTCTGTGAATGTGACCTTATTTGGAAGGAGGATCTTTGCAGATGTAGTTAAGTTAAGGGTCTTGAGATAAGATCATCTTGCATTTAGAGTGCGCCTAAAATTCATTGATTGCTATTGTCATAAAAAAAAGGGGGGGGCGCCTGGGTGGCTCAGTACGTTAAAGCCTCTGCCTTCGGCTCAGTCATGATCCCAGGGTCCTGGGATCAAGCCCCATGTCGGGCTCTCTGCTCTGCAGGGAGCCTGCTTCCTCCCCTCTCTCTCTCTCTGCCTGCCTCTCTGCCTACTTGTGATTTCTCTCTCTCTGTCAAATAAATAAAATCTTAAAAAAAAAAAAAAGGGAGAGGGAGATTTGGGATACCTAGAACCAGAAACACAGAGAAGACATGTGAAGACAGGTAGAGACTAAAGAAATGTGTTTACAAGCCATGAAATGACAAGAAATTTTTAGCAGCTACCACAAACTAGAGAAGGCAAGGAAAGACTCTTCTTTAAATCCTTCAGAGGGAGTATAGTGTGATTTTGGACTTCCGGCCTCTAGCTGTGAGAGAATAAATTTCTGGGTTTTTGTTTTTGTTTTTACTTTTTTTTTCCTTTCCAGTTTCTATAGAGAGAGAGGAAAAAATGTTTCTGCTGTGATAAGAACTCATGGGATTTGATTTACTCTCTTAACAACTCAGTACATACCATAGAGCAAGGCGAGCTGTAGACATCATGTTGTACATTACATCCCCAGTACTTATTTATCTTATCAGTGGAAGTTTGTATTTTTTTACCATCTTCATCTAATTCTCTCTTGCCCTACTCTCCACCTCTAGTAACCACAAATTTGATCCCTTTTTCTGTGAATTAGGTTTTGTTTGTTAATTTTGTTTTTTTTGATATTCCACATGTGAGAGCCTACAGCATTTGTCTTCCTCAGTCTGACTTATTTCACTTGGTATAATGTCTTCAGGGTTCATACATTTTGTCACAAATGGTAGAATTTTCTTCTATTATTATAGCTGAATAATATTTCATGTGTGTGTTTGTGTGTGTGTGTGCGTGTGTGTGTGTGACATCTTTATCCATCCCTCTGTCAATGGACACTTAGGTTGTTTCCACATCTTGGCTACTATAAATGATGCTGCTTTGAACATGGAGGTGCCGATACCTCTTTGACATAGTGTTTTCACTTTCTCTGGCTATATTCCCAGATGTAGAATTGCTGGACCGTAGGGTAGTTCTGTTTTTAACTTGTTAAGGAACCTCCATTTTGTTTTCCATATTGACTGCCCCATTTACATTCCCACCAGGACTTCACAAGGGTTCTCTTTTCTCCACTTCTCACCAGCATTTATTATCTTGTCTTTTTGATGCTAACCAAATTTCTATTCCTTTAAGGCTCTGTGTTGGTGGTAATTTGTTACACTAGCCCTAGGAAATAAATACGTTCAGAAGGTCACAAATCCTCATTTTTTACACATGTACATTAGGGCACAAATTAACACACTCATGTAACTGCCACCCAAATCTGGAAAAGGAACATTTTCAGCACAACTGAAGCCTTTTTGGAGTCCAGTTCCTTTAAAACTAAGAAGCAAATCAATAGCAAAGAGGCAAACAACCCAATTAAAAATGGGTGAAGTAATTAGTAGCAATTATTTGTAGTAATTAGAACCTTGATATATTGCTGATGGAGATGTAACACCATGTAGCTGCTGTGGAAAACAGTTTGGCGGTTCCTTGAAAAATTAAACATAGAGCTACAATATGACCCCAAAATTCCACCTCCAAGTATAATACCCCAAAGATAGGTCCACATAAAAACTTCTACATTATTATTCATAGTATTACTATTCATGATAGCCAAAGAATGGAAACAACCTAGATGTCTATCAATTGATGAATGGATAAGCAAAATATGATATGACCATATAGTATCATTCAGCTATAAAAAGGAATGAAGTATCGATACACACTACAGCATGAATCAACCAGGTTTGTCATTTTCCGGGCCTCAGAAGAGGGGGAAATGGGAGTAATTACTTCATTTGGAGTGGTGAGAAAGCTCTGGGAATGGATAGATAGTGGTAATGGCTGCACAACATTATAAATGTACTTACTGCCACTAAATTATAACTTTGAAATGCTTAAATAGTAGGGGCACTGGGTGCCTCAGTCAGTTAAGCATCTGACTTTGGCTCAGGTCACGATCTCAGGGTCCTAGGATGGAGCTTGCATCAGTCTCTATATTCAAGGTGGGGGGGGGGTCTGCTCTCTGGCTCCCTCTGCCCCTACTTGTGTTCTCTCTCATATAAATTTATATTAATATTAAATATTATATTTATATATATGTTTATACTTATATATAATGTATAGTATAAATTATATTATATGTACTATAAATTATATATAATATTATATTTATATTAAAAAATATAAAATGGGTAAGTGTTAAAATTTATTTTACATATACTTTACCACAAGAAACAAAATACAAAGCATCTCAATTACTCACCCTAAACATACAACAGTATGCTTTTTTTCATAATTTTTAATTTAATTTCTTTTCAGTGTAACAGAATTCATTGTTTATGCACCACACCCAGTGCTCCATGCAATACGTGCCCTCCTTAAAACCCACCACCAGGCTCCCCCAACCTCCCACCCCTTCAAAACTCTCAGATTGTTTTTCAGAGTCTATAGTCTCTCATGGTTTATCTCCCCTTCCAATATCCCTCAACTCCCTTCTCCTCTCCAACTCCCCATGTCCTCCATGTTATTTGTTATGCTCCACAAATAAGTGAAACCATATGATAACTGACTCTCTCTGCTTGACTTATTTCACTCAGCATAATCTCTTCCAGTCCCGTCCATGTTGCTACAAAAGTTGGGTATTCATCCTTTCTGATGGAGGCATAATACTCCATAGTATATATGGACCACATTTTCCTTATCCATTCGTCCGTTGAAGGGCATCTTGGTTCTTTCCACAGTTTGGCGACTGTGGCCATTGCTGCTATAAACACTGGGGTACAGATGGCCCTTCTTTTCACTACTTCTGTATCTTTGGGGTAAATACCCAGGAGTGCAATTGCAGGATCATAGGGAAGCTCTATTTTTAATTTCTTAAGGAATCTCCACACTGTTCTCCAAATTGGCTGCACCAACTTGCATTCCCACCAATAGTGTAAGAGGATTCCCCTTTCTCCACATCCAATTTTGGCCATTCTAACTGGTGTAAGGTGGTATCTCAATATGGTTTTGATTTGAATTTCCCTGATGGCTATAATGATGAACATTTTTTCATATGTCTGTTAACCATTTGTATGTCTCCCTTGGAGAAGTGTCTGTTCATATCTTCTGCCAATTTTTTGATTGGATTAGTTGGTTTTTGGGTGTTGAGTTTGAGAATTCTTTATAGATCTTGGATATCACCCCTATAACTGTACTGTCATTTGCAAATATCTTCTCCCACTCTGTGGGTTGCCTCTTTGTTTTGTTGACTGCTTCCTTTTCTGTGCAGAAGTTTTTTTGATCTTGATTAAGTCCCAAAAGTTCATTTTTGCTTTTGTTTCCCTTGTCTTTGGAGACGTGTCTTGAAAGAAGTTGCTGTGGCTGATGTCTAAGAGGTTACTGCCTATGTTCTTTAGGATTGTGATGGATTCCTGTCTTTATGTGGAAAACCCAAAAGACTGCACCCCCAAATTACTAGAACTCATACAGCAATTCAGTAATGTGGCAAAACCAATGCACAGAAATCAGTTGCTTTCTTACACACTAACAATGTAACTGTAGAAAGAGAAATAAGGGAATCAATTCCACTTACAAAAGAACCAAAAATCATAAGATAACTTGGAATAAAACTAACCAAAGACAGGAAGGATCTATACTCTAGAAACTACAGAACACTTATGAAAGAAATTGAAGAAGACACAAAAAGATGGAAAACATCCCATGCTCATGGATTGGAAGAATAAGCATTGTTAAAATGTCTATGCTGCCTAGAGTAATCTATACTTTCAATGCCATTCTAATCAAAATACCAATTGTATTTTTCAAAGTGCTGGAACAAGCAATTTTAAAATTTTATGGAAAAGATCCTGAGTCACCAAGGAAATGTTGAAAAAGAAAAACAAAGCTGGGGACATCACATTGCCTAATTTCAAGCTATATTACAAAGCTATGATCACCAAGACAGCATGGTATTGGCACAAAAACAGACACATACATCAGTGGAACAGAATAGAGGGTCCAGATCTGGACCTTCAACTCTATGGTCAACTAATCTTTGGCAAATCAGAAGAATATATCCAATGGAAAAAAGAGTCTCTTCAATAAATGGTGTTGGGCAAATTGGACAGCTATGTACAGAAGAATGATACCCATCCATTCTCTTATACCATACACAAAAATAAACTCTAAATGGATGAAACCCCTCAATGTGTGAGACTCAGTTTGCTTTTTAAAGAATCTTCCATCCTTTTTTTTTTCTATTTAAAACAATAAAATATAAATACTTTTCTTTGGTGACTAATACAGGATTGTGTAATTGGACATTCTGCAAATTGGGCTTCCTGCCATTGCATTAGGTAAAAGTACAGTATGTTTTACTTGGTTACTAATCAGCCCATTAAGAGAGAACAACTTCCCCAGCTGTTTTATCTTCAATGAAAGACAAAAGGAAACACAAATTAGGATAGATATTAAAATTTGGATGCTTCAGGTACATATTTAAATGTATTTTGATATGTGATTTATAATTGTGTGTGCATGTGAATATATGCATATATATTTTTTAACCCATAGAACAAAGCATGGTCAGGGCTGAAAGAAATTAGGTCACAGACCACTGAGTATGAAAATATAAAACAAACACAGCATTTAAGGCCGGGTACATTTTCTTCAAGCTATAACTCTGCAAACATCTGACATACCATCTATCTGGAAAGCATAGAACATATTAATGATATTTTCTATATTTGTGGAATAAATAGACAAGTGCTCATATGTTCAATTTCTTTGTAAAGCTACTACAGGCATACAAATATGTATTCTATTTTCTAAGCATTCAATAGAAACAAAAAAGAAACGGTAAAAGCACTCTTCATCCTTTCTGCTTCCTTTTCCCATGTTTTCTCCTGGTTTCCAATTATTTTTCTTCCTTTGTCTTATTTCACCACGCTGTATTTCTTTCTCAGTCCCCATTAGGATATAAATGCTCCACCACAGGCTAAACATTGACCAAGTAAATAAACATTTAACTGGTTGTGGGTTCTGCCTAAGCAGTATTATGGGATCAAAACTACAAATAGAAGAGATCTCTGGAGATACGTGAGCTCTATTTTCCTACAGCAGGAAAAGCCTGGGGTTAGAGAGAATAGCCTTCAGTGTCACTATAAAGGCATACAGTTAAAAGTTTGTGATTAGATATTTTTAATGCAGTAATGAAATTGATAGTATTTTGAATATTACATACAGGCCTTTCATTAATTTTGAAAATGATTATCTTCTCTAATATTTTATTGATCAAAAATAATTTAACCTGGTCTCAAAAATATTTATTTTCTTTTCTTTATTAATATCACTGTATTTTATTTTTCTATTTTTTTTTAGAGGTACTGCCTTTTTAAATTTTTTTTTTTAGATTTTATTTATTTGTTTGACCGATAGAGATGACAAGTATGCAGAGAGGCAGGCAGAGACAGAAAGGAGGAAGCAGGCTCCCTGCTGAACAGAGAGCCCGATGTGGGGCTTGATCCCAGGACCCTGAGATCATGACCTGAGCCAAAGGCAGAGGCTTAACCCACTGAGCCACACAGGCGCCCCCTGCTTTTTTTTTTTTTTTTTTTTTTAAGATTTTATTTATTTATTTGAGAGCAAGAGTGAGCAAGATAGAGAGCAGAAGTGGGGGGAGAAGCAGATGGACAGAAAGAAGTAGACTTCTTGCTGAACAGGGAGCCCAATCTGAGTTGATCCCAAGACCTCAGGATCATGATCTGAGCTTAAGGCAGGTGCTTAACTGACTGAGCCACCAAGGGGCCCAATGTCTGTGTATTTTAAATGACTCTGTACTTTCTACAATAGTTTTTAAAATTTTTTTTTCAATTTATGATAATTTAAAATGCTTAAATAAAAATATCAAAATATTATGTTGTACATCTGAAACTAATATAACATTATATGCCAATTATACCTCAATAAAAATAATATAATAAAATGCTTAAAAACTCCATGCAAATCAGGTGCTTTCATTTTCATCATTCTGTCTGTATGTAGCTGTAAGGCATGTCTAAGATTCAGAAGGATCTCAGGAAAGCACAACTAAGAGACCTCTCTTACCATAAAGCTCTTTGGACCTGGCTCCTTGGAACCCCACTTTGAGCATACGCTGAATAAACCCAAGTATGCCCTTGAGAATCTCAGAAGGCCACAGCTGGAAAAAGGCCTTATTTAGATCACTTAAGCAGGACAGTGTCCTTAAATGATGAGAGAACACTGAGGCCCAAGCAGTTGAAAAATCTTGCCTAAGACATCATGTCTAGTTTACTGAGGGAACCCAGAGATGACAATTTGTTGCTCTTCATTGAGTTATCAGTCTGTATCCCACTCTATGGAGTACATAACGCAATGGTTTATTATTGCTTCACTGTGCATCCTGGGATGTAATTACAGCTCACAAAAGGCAGAAAGATGAGAGGAAACGGGCCTTCTTCAGTCTGCAGCTGTGTTTCCATGGGTAAAACAATGTCGTGGTTAGAGGCTAGAACAGGGGAGGGACTGGAGAGGGAGCAGAGTCAAGTGACAGATTTCCAGTTGTCCACAGGCTGAGGCCTGTTGATCAGGAGCCTCTCTAAAGTGTCCCTCTAAAGTGTCCCTCAGTCTGTCTACAGCAGCCAGGGTACTGAGCTGTCAGCTCTTCAAGGAAACTAGCAAGTCTGTTGCCTCTCTGAGATGGGGCAAATGACCCGGTCCCACCCAGCCCAAGCTGAAAAGAGTCCCTACATCAATGGGAGGAAGAGGGGGAAAGCTACTGGAGGTGGGCTAGGTTTCATCTTACTTATCTCTGTATCTCCAGTGCCTTGCATGAAATAGGTACTTAAAATATGTTTATTTGAATAGAATAACTAATTAGAGTCAGAATTTTGTGACCAGTCTACCTTAGGCAAAACATTTCTCTCTCTCTGAACCTCAGTTTCCAAGTCTGTCAAGTAGAAATGCTAATAATGATCTTTGTGGTATTGTTCTGGGATTGAAATGAGATTCTGTATGTGAACACCATTTGGGAACTCTGAAGCACTCTAAAATAAAAAGGATAAAAGACCAGAAAACTGCCTCCATATGGGAACTTTGCAAATAGGCCCAGAACAAACTTTGTTATTGGCATTCTTGTATTCCACAAACTATATGCGATCGAAGTTGTAAGAATACAGGCATGTCTACTATAATGTGATATAACCGTTCCTAAAAGCAACCTCACGTTTTCTACAGTCTCATGTCAAAATAATACAGATTGTGATAAAAATAGATTTGGAGCAGCCTACTCAAATCCTGTACAACTTTTCAACCAAATACAAACAAAACCATTAACAATCCAAATAAAAATACTAGCATGATTTTAAAGGCATATTACATGCCTAACAAATAAATGCTATGCTAAATACAAGGGCTTCAATGGAGGGAAGGAAGAAAATGTTGAGGTTGTCGAGTTACGGGGACAAAAGTAAAATGAACTGAGTGTGAGGCTGGCCATTAATAAGCCCTTCCAAGAAACCACACATGTGGCAAAAGTAAGCCAAAAAGAAGAATGGAAGGAGAACGGACATTGCACACAGACTGTATTAGTCCATGCTTGCGGTGTCCCGCTCTTAGTGTACTTGGCATTCAGATGCTGGTACTTGGTGGGAAAACTGCATTGTAGTGACATGTGTTATAGTGACACCATTGCCCTATGTATACCAACTGTGTATGAGCTGATTTGATTACAGCAACAAGTACGTACCTGAACAGAATAACTTTATTTTTCTTTTAAGAGATTCAATAGGGCCATTTTCACTCAGAAGGGGGGAGTGGTGGAGCAGAAAGTAGCCTAAACACATGATTTTTTAATATAGGCTCCTGGATCCCATGACAGATTTCCCACTTTGATCTACTGGATATACTCTGAAGAGCCAAACTAAATCTAGACTAAAATCCCTAACTAAACTAAAATCCCTAAGCAGTGTAGAACTGCAAAGTAAAGGCAGTCACTTGTAGTCTTTATGCTACTGAATGCTACCAAGTTTAATGAACCTGAGTTCAGTAAATTCACCAGTGTATAGCAGTATATATAAATAGAGTTTATCTATTTATCAACCAACACTTACTTATTCAGTACACACTGATATAAAATTATTTTCCTGTAGTGACTGTAATTGGAGTAACAACAAAAAGCACACTTACACGTGCACGAGCACACACACACACACACACACAAAGTATGCAATCAATACAAAGGGTATATTTCATGGTATAGATATTAAGGATTATATAGTTAGAAGAGAGTTTCATTTGTCCATTAAATTAAAGGTCAGAGAATTTTAAACACAACTACCTTAGACAAGGGAAACAAGAAGAATGTAGCAATACCCTATCAACATATGTTCTTGTCACAATCAAGCAAATGAAAACTGAGATAATATAGGTTTCTTATTAGTTTTTATCTGATTGATTTTTTTGGACTCAGCTCAAAACCCAATGCTTTAAATGTTTTTCTGTGGCAGGGCTCACCAATTGTCACCAAACATCCATGTGCACCTCCATATTTACCAGTCTTCCTTGCACGTAGGTGGGAGACTCATGGGCCATTTCTGGTGAATGAATGCTGAGAAATGATATTGTGTCCCCTCTGCCAAGGCAGTGCTGTTTCCTACCTACACCTTTCTCTTCCCTTCTGCTGTGATTTTAGAGGTATGTATTCCTGATGGCATAGTACAAGATGGAGTGGGACCATCCAATGCACACTGGACTGAGATATATGGAAGAAATAAAGTCAGTAGTAAGCCAATGATATCTGGATTCTTTTGACAGTTAATTGTGTTTACCCTGTTATTACTCTTGCATAAAGCTTCTGATTCCTAGATATTCTTACAATACAACAGTATTAGAATTTATAAAATTAAAATTAGAATCTCTAAATGGTGAGAGATTAGATGCCCTTCTAATGTACATGTAAATGCTGGATGCTTTGGTAAGGCACCGAGGATTGAGTTGGTTTCTTATATTATGATGGCAAAAAGAGATCCCTTCTCTAATTCTCAAAATTCTCTAATGGTCTAGGCATTTCATTACTTTCAATTTCTTCCTGGAGGAAGAAATCACCAAAAACATTCTTAAAAGACATTGTTTCAGGTGATTGTGGGAATCAGTTATAAAACACCAAGGCCTAAACCAAAGGGATTTAATCCCTGCAGGAAATTCCTTAGAACACAATGGCTCAGATGCTGTCAGGTAAGTCATGCTCTTCCAGGAAATTCACTTCCCAGGAAATTCACAAAATATTCTTGTGCAGCAGAAGGAAATCCTGTCCTGAACATTCATGTAATGATGGATTTGAGTCCAATTTTGAAGCTTGCCTAACACAGAAAAACAATAAAGCATGTACACATGGATCCGGGTTAGAACTTCAAAAAGTACAGGGAAATGCAAGATGATTATACTGTAATTTACCTACTAGCAAAGCAACTGAATATACTTGGAAAACCACACTACTTTTTTAAACTGAGCAAGTTATGATGCTCAAGGAATAAGTGCATATACTTAAGGTTATTTTTATATAATTACTGATTAATAACGTATGGATGTATATTCATAAATTTTGTCCATCAGTAAGTTATCTTAATTATGCCTAATTAGAAAATATACTCTATATCATGTTCTAGGCTAGGGGTCAGCAAACTGTCCTGTGAGCCAAACACCACACGTTATTGGTTTTTGTAAATAAAGTTTTACTGGAACACAGCCATGCCCTTTAGTTAACTATTATCTATGGCTGCTTTTGCACTACAATGGCATTAAGTAATCACTAAAGAGACCCTGTTTCCGGAAAAGCTGAAAAAATTTACTATCTTGACCCCTTACAGAAAAAAAGGCTGCTGCCCTCTGCTACAAATAAAGCTGAAACAATCTTTTATAATATGCACACTGTAATTTGCATATGCAAAATACATCTTTACAAGTATTTTAAACATTCATGCTTGTACCAATTTAACCTCAGGTAGTTAAACAAATCAAAAGCAAGAAACAGGGCAAAATTCTGGCAGATGAAATAAATGTTATTCTGATTGCATTACTTTTAATCTTTGGGGCATTAAAGCACAATTGCATATTTTTGCAGATTTCTATTATTAACCTAGAATGATATCTGCTTTTTCAAATCAGAAACTTAAGAAACTTTTAATTTCTTTGAGAGAAAGATAGTATCTATTTGGTAAGGACATAAAAACTTTAACACTCATTTTTAAAAAATATTTTATTTATTTATTTAACAGAGATCACAAGTAGGCAGAAAGGCAGGCACAGAGAGAGAGGAGGAAGCAGGCTCCCTGCCCAGCAGAGAGTGCTGATGTGGGACTTGATCCCAGGACCCTGGGATCATGACCTGAGCTGAAGGCAGAGGCTTTAACCCACTGAGCAACCCAGGCACTCCAAACACTCATTTTTTATTTAATTAAATCAAAGCTCTAACAAACCTTGCAACTCAATTCCCTTATAATAGGCCATGGATTTAACATTTATCAAACACCTATGTGAGCTGAGTGCTTACATAAAGTTTCCATAATTTAATAGTTCCCACATTTCCAAGTAGTATTACCCTCACTCTATAGGTGAGGCTCACAATAGCTTAGTGATGCCCAAGGTCACAAAACCACTTAGTTGCAGAATTCAGGTTTGGACCTAGTTCTCCTGAAACTAAGCCCACAGCAATTGTAACCTCCCGCCATATTCAGCAATTCTCGTGTATTAAACTCTGACTTTTACAAGAAGTAAGAAAGCCAAATAAGGGGAAAAAAAGTTTTCCAAAGATTAGCATCTTGCTAGGTTTGAATCAGACTAAATGTTTTATGGAAAAAATTCTACAGAGATGATTTGTTAGTGGGTAATATCGAAAGCTCTAGAATGTGTTAGGTTTGAGAGAAATTTTAAACTGTCTAAATTGATTCTAAATTGACACAAGTTTATCACCCCAAGAACTTGTTTTCCTTTTATGATTTTATTTTAATTAATTAACTAATTAATTAAGAGTGAGAAAGAGCTCGTGAGCTGAGTATAGGGGCAGAGGGAGAGGGAGAAAGAGAATCTCAAGCAGATTCTGCATTGAGCACGGAACCCCACGCAGGGGCATGACCCTGAGACCATGGCCTGAGCCAAAACCAAGAGTTAGACACCTAACCCACTGAGCCACCTAGATGTCCCTCACCTCAAGTATTTCGAATCTCTTTTTGCTTTTAGGGTGCTAATTCCATCCAGAGAAAGGAATCTAGCTACCAGGTGACACTACTTGAAAACATTACTTTGAAGAAAATCCCCATCTGCTCTAGCCAGTGATAACACAGATTATTATTACTATTATTACTTTTTTACTGTGGTTCAGAATAAGAGCTACTGCTGAAAGCCTTCAATCAGTGTTTTCCAAACACAGAAGAAATCAGTTCTTCTCCATTCTTCCAGCAAAGGCTCAAATTAGAGCCAAACCCAGTTCTGGACAGGAATACACTTACCAGTGCTTCTCCTAACATCCGCCCAAACAAAGAACTCTCCTACCCAAGACAGTCAACATCAGCAGTGTGAAAGAGAGTTTAGGGTTATTGGACACCAAGTTAAGTTGGAATTTTGGACAAAGGATGAATAACTGCAGGTTACGTATGTACCATTCACTGTTCTGCCTATCCTTGAAATCTGGAAACCTTAGAAAGATGAAAGACAAGCCGTTGTTGCATGCTTTATATGTTTAATTTTGGCTTACCTCCAAATTTAGATTTAACTGTATGAGAGTAAAAAACCTGATGGGCCTTGTTGTTTTAAACTTTTGTGGCCTACTCTCCTTAGCTTTTGATGCCCAATATGAAATCTGGATGTATTTGCTACCTCTTCTTCTTTCATGCTTGAATTTTAATAGCTGGGTTGAAAAATGATATTTAGGCTAAGGCCAGTGTGTGTTGTGAATGGGGAGGTAAAACATCACCTTTCTTTTCCCTGACTTTCATTTCCTGCCAGAACTGAGTTTTAGCCAAGGAAAAAGAAAGACGCGTCAGTGGCCCGAGGCAACCTCAAGAAGACCTGAGACTATAGAAGCCAAGCATTCTCTGAGTCCCTTGCACTTATGATGCATACCTCAGGACTAATGCTGAATCTTGTTGACAATTTCCCAGGCTGAAAACTTAGGGACATTGATTTTGAGTATTTAAATGATTCATCATTTTAAATCTATCATTAAGGCTGGTTCTTAAGTGTTTGCTGGTGAATCAGACATCCATTCCAATATCAGGACCCCAGTAGAAAACTGAAGTCAAGAGCCACAACATTAAGGGTAATTTTTCTTAGAATCTTTTTTTTAGGAAAAAAATAGGTAAAAGGGGAAAAAAAAAAAGGTGTCAAGTAAACAATTAATTTATATGATTAGGTAATTTTTTTCCAAGCAGATACGAAGCCTGAAAAGGATGCTAAGATTTCTCCAATCAAATTGGCATCTTTGCTCTGATGAGGAACATAAGTGTTAAGAATTGTCCGGCTAGACTGAGTGAAGTAGTGTTGGGGCTTCAGGCCCTGAAATCAGACTGACATGGTTCCAGCATGGGCTCAGCACCAGCTACTGGCTGCTTCTTCCAGCAAGTCGTTGAGCTAGGATTTGAACAATGCCAGTCTGGCTGCAGGGCCTGTATCTGGACTGCCAGTACAGTAGCTGCCTTGGTAAAGGATTTAGTAAATGATCGTTCTCTTACTTCCACTGTTTTGCAATGGTTAGTTGCCATTTTGTAGTCCTCTTGTGTCTCCACACACTCTTCCTAGTTGAGGAGAGGCGGAATTCCAGAGTATGGAGGAGATGGAGATGCATATGTACAGTGGCCCTTTATCTTGCTTTCTGGTCCATGGTTTGTGGACATGTAACCTCTGGACAACCCATCTGTTACTCCTGTCCATTAGAGATTGTTCTCAGAAGCTCTGGTTGAGTTTTAAGTCCAGAGGATTGGACGGCTGTCTGAGGGTAGTGATTTCATCAGCTGCATTATCATACACAGATCATTTCTGTAGCATGGGTTTGACAGTGGCTTCCTCTCTCCTATCTGAGTCTCCGCATTGTCCATAACATTCCATTATTACTTATATTATCAAAACTACATTCTATTGTTCGCAAGTGACTTAGAAATAGTAAGAGAACTGTGATTTGTTTATAAGTTATGCAGGGCTGGAAGCCCCAGATAAAGAAAGCTGAGCAGTTGAGGAATGATACTCAAATAATTAATAGGTACCATAGGAATTAAGATGAAAATTAAGGAGGAAAAGACAACACATTGTTTCACCTAAGAACTAACATAAATTTAACTTGATTGAGAGTTCTAATGACAGGTCACGCCTGATATAGAACCAGCCTCAGCATCATGGGGCTGTGTGAGTATCTACTGTTCTTGCAGATCGAGCCAGGACTACCTAGTTAGGTGGCTAGTGTTCTCTGTGTGTGCACAGTGGTCACCTTGAGGAGTTACTATTCCTGGCATGAACTTCAAAAGTGAAATGTGCTCTTCTGTGTTACTCTTCTTTATTGGATTATTACAGTTATAAGGGTGATGTTTTCACCTCCATTCTTTATGCAATGAGGCAGGACATGAATATGTATCTGAATATGAAGAAATGAAAATGTTACAAATGCTGAACATGATCTGGCTAACCCATTTCTTGCTGAGTGTAACTCTGGAGGGAGTGGTTCCACTTTTTCTGGTTTTTCACACCATCTTTGGCAGATGCTAGGAATTTATGATAGAAAGGACATGAAGTACTTCTTTCGCATCATACCTCCACAGCTGATCTGGTATTCAGGTGGTACATACAGGAAAAAAACAAAACAAAAAAAAGAAACAAAACCAAAAACAAAAGGAGGAATTAAACTAAGTTAAATACAGCTCTTACTCATTTTCAGGTATTTTTCTCAAATCATATCATTAATGCCTTGCAACTCTATAGGGCAAGTTTAATCATTTTTCCCATTTTTCAGGTTGAAACTCATAAATCTAAATTTGAGGATCACAAAGATAACATGACTTCCCCATGGTCATGGAGCTCATCTGTGGTAGAGTTAAGATTTTCTAGTTCAGGGTCAGTGTTCTTACCACTGCTGCCTGCCATCTGAGTAAAAGAAGACATTCGGAAGGTGGCCCATACTCTGGCTCAGTCAGGTAAGGGTCTGATTTGATTTCATCTCAGATGGTGATCTCAGGATCCTGGGATTGAGAGACCCGCATCAGGCTCCCCACTCAGGGGGTACTCTGCTTGTCTTCCCTACCCTCTGCACCTCCCACTACTCATCCTCTCTCTCTCTCTCAAATAAATAATCATAAAAAAGAAAGGCAGCTCATATTTAAATACCATCTTCCCAAGTGAGTGTAGCCAATTGTGATATCTTCCTCTTATCAACAATTTTAGCTATTACTTTCTGTACATTACATGATTATGCTGTCCTGGTTCTGTCTTACGTAATTCTTGCAGCCTAAGATTTCTATGTTCCATCCTTCAAGAACTGAGATTGTTTCTCTACTTTTTCGTACCCTTCCTCACTGTACCTAGTAACATATACACATGTAAAAGATATCAATATTCCCAAATTGGTCAATATTAGTCCTAACTGTGGACTTATTATAGCAAGTCAACACACAAAGGTATAGACAAATCCCATACTGATGTACTAAAGCTAAAGAAATAAATTCCACTCATCAACTTTTTGAAGTTGCCTTTTCAGTAGTGGAGATAATTAATCTACAATTTCACATTTTTTTTCTATGCTCCATCTCTTTTTCTTAGCCAGACAGCTGACTGGCATTGTGGTCACAGGACATATTAAAGCCACCTGGCATTCTTGGTGATGACCTGCCATGGTTTAACCTGGCTGAAGATAAGAAACACCTGGGGGAGATTTTTAAATGTACACAAGCCTGGGCTCTTCTCCCAAGGATTCTGACTCGTCTTGGTATGGAACCCAGTCAGCAATGTGGATTGATTTTAATATGCACTGATTTTAATGTGCAGCCTGGTTTGAGAACCACTGGCCAAACTAAAAGAACATTCTAGAAGAAATAAAGACCTGTGTTTTCTCATATCCAGTTCTTCGGGACAGCAAGCAGTTGATAGGGAAGGAAAATAACATGGAGGAAAGTGGCAGGACTCTGCAACTTGGCATGCCATTGGAATGTCGCAAATGATTCAAAAATATTTATAAACTTCAAAATTTTTGTGCACCTATTGAAAAAGTGCACACTGTTTCTCCCCTAATGCTCAGGTTTAAAGGCCCCAACAACTTTGAAAATATGGGAGTATTTGGCAAAGCATTCCAAATAAATGAGCCTCAGCTCTGGAATTTGCTCCTCACAGGCTGCTCTCATTAACAATCAGCCAAACCCCAAATCTGGCAGCTTTTGGAATACGGTGCAAAACAGATTCTTTTTAAACCTGAGAATCATTGAAGATTTATTTTGCTGGAAAGATACAACTTTTAAAAATAACAAGCAGTTATTGCAACTGTACCAAGTAGAATCAGAGATCTGCAGGAGCAACTACGAAATCAAGGGCCACCTGCCTTTCCTCATTCTACTGACGAAAAAACAGAGGCTCAAAAGAATGAAGTGATTTCCTCAGTCACACAACCTAACGGTAGGGACTGGGTACATCCTGATCTCCTGACTCACAGGCCAGTTCTCATGTTTGTCCTGCCACAGCCACAGAGTCCTCTGAAAATGGCCAAATGATTTTTTCTGCTGTGATTCATTTTGGTTGTTCACAAATGCAATGTTTTTGCAAATGCTTATATATGATCTCCAGTAACTGTAGCAAATTGCGTTCAAATTTACATTGTGATTTTTGGTACGTAACATCCTTTCCACAGTCTCAAGTACCATGCTCTTGATTCTGACAGTTTCTCATTCATCCAGAAGAATATATGTGAACCCATTCATCAAATGCAAATCTAAGAGTAAATCCATAACAAACCATTATCAAAAGGGCTTGTCTTTCTCTGTATTTCCTGTCTACTCACCCCATTTCCCACTATATTTTACCGTGACTTAGAGCAAGTTTAGGAGTCAGATAAGGGTGAGGATAATTTCTAGAAAGATAAGAAAAATTCTAACACTTATTAAAGCTCTCTTAAGTTCTAGGCAAGGAGTTAGGCCCAGAGTGAAAAATTTAGTATCTGAGTTTCAGGGAGAACAGACTACTTTTTTAAAAAAAAATATATGGCTACATTTAATGAGGCAGATAATTTTGCCTCAGCTCTGCATACTTCCCCACATTCCACATGTTACTCCATTTCCTTTCATTCAGTTAAGGACACCACTGAGACACAAAGGGTCAGAGGACTGTTCCCACAGTCATTCCTTTTATGTTCTTTTCTCTCTTCTGTCGAACATTTCCTTTCTTTCCACTACACCCCATCCACATTGGTCATTTAGTGATACATACTACTTAAGGGAGAAGTTGTTACTACTTATTGAAGGTGCTTCCCTGAATTTTACACTGTGGATAAAATGTTGAATAAAGAAAGAAGAAAGACTCTAGCAGGTCTTCCTACTGTCCGGCCTCTGGGCCTTTCCCCAGTGCTCCTCCCCAGACCTAAACGAGTGCCCAGTCACTTCCTTCTGGACAGCTAGCCAGCAGTCTGCTTTCCTTTCCCTGAGGTAGCTGCCGTCACCTCTCTTTTGGACATCCTCTCTTCCAAGAATGGCTGTGGAGTAGGACGTGACGGCCCTTGCTCTCCCTCTCACCATCCCTTTCTTTGCTGTCCTTTCTGGATTAACCGTTTTGCTGTTAGTCATGACAGAAACAGGAGATAACAAAAACATGGAAAATATAAAGGCTCCAGAATCTCAAAGTTGTTTCAGTCATGGTCCCTGATCCGTATTTCTCATTCTACTTGTGCCTTTTCCCCTCAGTTTGGAGGGTAGGAGATGAGGTAATCTCCTTTCGCCATGTTTCTTCTTCTTAGGTTTGTTGACTCTTTACTGTAAATATTTAACATCTAGAGAGCTTAGAGATTTCAGTGACCACTACGTAGGAGAAAAAGGTACCAAATCAATCCTAGGGCCTTTAAAGGTAAACGTCCTCAGTTCCCTTTGCCTCATCTCTTTGGCAAATAACAGAAGATCAATGTGGTGGCTTCTGGAATTTATCAGTTTAAGCTCTGGTAGCGCTCCTCAGTGAAGCCAGTCTGAATTAGGAGCACCCTCTGAGTTCCTATGTTCTACCACATTTCTTGTTCCTGCACAAACTGCAGTGCTATGATAGCTTGTTTCCTGTCTGTTCCCCATCCTAGACTGGCTCTCCCTGTAAGAAAAGGACTGCAATCTTTTCTACTCATTTATATTGCTGGGGGCTGGCGGAGTGCCTGGGACACAGTAGGTACTTAGCAAATGGCTGTCAGAAGAATGAAATGATTCTCAGAAGAAGAAAGGTAGGAGGCAGGGTCTTTTTCTAGCAGAAGATGAATAGTCCTCCAAGGAATGAACAACTGAACTTCAAAGCTACGTCTGGGTCTCAGTGATGCTCCTGAAAGAGAAATTGCTTTGCTCCAAGATGAATTAGTTGATAAATAAGGAGGGTTTAAAGCATTCTAAGATCCTAATTCATTCCTTGTTTCTCAACCCTTACCACCTCCCAGTATGCACTGGTGACAAGAAAATGGGTAAGAAACTGGAATAGAATGGATCAAACAGGAAGGTGAGCCCTATGAAAAATTCCTGTTCATGTGACTTGGAACAAGTTACCAACCCTCTCTGGGCCTCAAGTTTACATCTATATCATGAAGTGAGTAGGCCAGATAAGATAAGGCTCCTTATAGCATTAGCCTTTCATGATTCTAAATGATTCAGAGGCATGTACTACAATGTACTTTCAATCTTCTTCTCCTCTACCTAAAGCACTTCCCTCTAAAAAAAAAAGTGACTCTTACCATCGTGACTCTTACACTTGCAGAAAAAGAAAAAACTACAAATTATGGTCACAGGATCAATGAGGTGAAATACAAAATTAAAATGTTTTATATTCACAGAGCAATTTTTCATAACCGTGTCAAACAAAAAGTTCTACTCAATGTTTACACTAGGACTTGATGAAAAATTCCAGACATAAAACTTCTGGAACTTAGACTTGAACTCACAGGACCTCCCATCTCTATCTGATAAATTTTACAACTAAAATCTATTGGAGTCTTTTCCTTAACAAGAATTTGTCTTTTAACAATTATTTCAGTTTTATTATTGAGATTCTCATGGTTTAGTAAAACTCCAGCCATCTGGAACTATCATTCTAGCTAAAGATTTCTTTAAGTACCACTATCTTTTAATAGCTTTAGAAAAAAATACTTTTGAAAGACATTATATTTCCTTGATTTTTTAATAGAATACACAGAATATAATTCATTCTTTTCCTCAGTATGAACATCAGTTTCTATAACGCAGTAATGTCCTCACACTCCAGCGAAATAGTCTAAGCCCTAGACTTTCTTTTGATAATGCTTCAGAATCTACCTAAGCTGTCAACTCTCATTTCTCACCCTGGTGACCTCCATCAGCTTGGTGAGGATCATCTCTCCCTTATATGTAATGTGCTGATGAAAGGCAGGGAAAAAATTCTTATTTTTGCATATCCAAGAGTAGCATCATTCCTGCTACTTAAGACATTTTAGTATGTATTTTAATATGTGTTTGTTGAAATAATGTATGAATTAACATAGCAGGTTTAATTTTAGGTTTAGGTTTAACATTGTAGATTTAATTAACAGAGTAGGTTTAATTTTTTTTTTTAAACAAGCTTGCTAAAACTGGGAATGAAATAATAATAGAGGCTAACTAAAGGCTTGAGGGGCTTAGTTTATTACATAGTCTTATAACAGTTTCCATACACTTTCTAATTCTTATATTCTAGATAGAGTGCCATAGGTTTGAGCTCCTGAGACTCATAAAGAGCTGAAAAATAATAGTGGTAGGTAAATAAAAAACATAAAATGATTGCTTAAACTTTGGTTGATTATATAAAATTGTGTTATCAAAGAATTCTTCCATTTCTAGGCACATGTGATCTACTCCAAACATAAAATTAAGGAATGAACTGGCATTCCTATATTTTTTAGGTTATACCTTGAGTAGGTACCTCATCACACCCACTAGCTATGTGATTTGGGGAAAATGATTTAACCCCTTCTAATTTCAGTTTTCTTACCTGAAAATAGTAATGACAAAATCTTTCTCATAGGAGTCTTCAGAGAGTTAAATAATTCATTCTAAAGTATTTTACCATAGACCTGGCCTTCAATAAGTATGTAATTACTTTTATTGTCATATGTTGTCCATTCCTGGATTTGGGACAGTGGAGCCAACCCTGTGTGTGGCCAGGCACTGTGTCTGCAAATACATTTTTCTCTTGGGCTTGCAGCCTGCCAGATACAGCTCTGCCTCGGTATTGGGTGCTCTGAACCAAATGTGGCACCCTAAACTGAAATAAGCTCTAAGTCCTTTAACTTTCTTTCAATATGGAAAGCAAGCACAGTTCCATTACACTGGCATTCTAAATGATGGGATTTTAAGGTGGGGAATATTAAGGGCTTAAGAAAGGGGACTTAAAAGAAGGCAGTACTCCAAGTCCCCACAATTTATCATAAATGTCACAAACTTTAGTGACTGGAACCTGGAAATGTAAGAGCTTTCCCATATTGATGCTGCTTATTACAGAATTAAAATATTCACTATTGAGGGGCATCTGGGTAGCTCAGTGGGTTAAGTCTCTGCTTTTGGCTCAGGTCATGATCTCAGGGTCCTGGGATTGAGCCCTGCATCGGGCTCTCTGCTCAGCAGGGAGCCTGCTTCCCCCCCTCTTTCTGCTTGCCTCTCCGCCTACTTGTGATCTTTCTCTCTCTGTCAAATAAATAAATAAAATCTTTAAAAAAAATATTCACTGTTGAGAGCAAAAATGATAGCCTCAAATTTGTTTGCAACCGAAGTATTGAACACAAGAGTGCATCTTCCTTGAGTAAATGCATTGGTTTCACCTCAATTTAAATGAATAAATTCACAATGTCCCAGTTTCTTTCTGAGAGTTATTATTCACAACAGAACATACTGACATGTTTCCTAAAATGCAGAAATTAAATACTGCAATATAAATGGGTTATCTTACAAATTATTACACTCAGAAATCTATAAAGAACACTCTACAATATGGATGAGAATACAGATGGTGATACTAAATCAAACACTCCTAGAAAGGTAGAATTCTTCTATATAAAGAAAAATGACAAATAAGATTTTATCATTTCCACTGCAGCTTAACAATTACCTTTTATCAATGCTTTTTATAGCTTTCCTACACTAGCTCCCTACTGAATTTGGCCAATTTATTTTTCATTTTTAGTGAACTTTACCTGACCTGAGGACTACATTAAGTAACTCCTCAGATTGTTCTTGCTAAATTCCAAAACCATTACTATGGATCTTACTGCCCAAAACCATTACTACGGATCTTACTGCCCAACACCTTAAGCAGCTGTATTGTTGACTTCTGAATCTTTTCTAAATAAGGCATTATTAATACACACTAGTATTATACTCGCATCTCAAACTCCCATTAGCAATCACTAGGACTTTTCAGTAACACTTTTGCACTAAACTTCCAAACTACCAGTTGATCAGCAGTGTGCACAATGCATTAAGAAACAAACCATGAGACTTAATCTCAGGAAACAAACTGAGGGGTGCTGGAGGGGAAGGGGTGGGTGAGATGGGGTGGCTGGTGATGGACATTGGGGAGGGTAAGACTGATGAATCACAGACCTATACCCCTGAAGCAGGTAATACATGATATGTTAATAAATTAAAAAAAAAAATCTTGATTAGCACTTGTCTAAAATACTACATCTCCTAGAATACATAAACTGAACCTCTGCATAAACCTTAAAGATGCTGACACATCAATATGAAGACAACTATTTTACTTAGGGTTTTAAGAACTTTATTTGAAGTTTTGATTCTTTTTTTACTTGGTCTTCAAGTCCTCACTAAAATTGCTACTTGGAAACTCATTTACTGAAAAATATGTATAAACAAAATTATGGGCTGACCAAAATCAATTTTTAAAATAAATATAAACAAAGCATTGCAAAATTCATGCCACAATTGTGACACTTGTGGTTCTGCAGGGAGTAGAAGTGTGCTGAGGGAAATCAACGATGTCATGGACAGGGAGCCCAGGAGTGAAGGGTCCAATAGCAGTGAATACTGCTATGCTATAAACCTGGCCTGACACAGAATTTGCTAATAATTCCTGTGCTATGGATATCCTGAAAAAGTCTCTTAAATTGAGTTATCACCCCCTACTCTATCCTTTTTTTAAATTGGAACTTTCACATACTAAACTTGTAAATAGAAAATTATAAATTTATAAATACTAAATTTGTAAACATCTATGCATATTAAGACTCACTTAATATCCACATACAAAAGTAATTTGGCTTTTGCCCCCAAATTTAGAAACTTATCTTAGGAAATTTCAAAACCCAGTTTCTATGTAATCAACACTTTGGCTCTTCTACTTGTATTATCTCTAGGACATTAAAGAGCTCTGCAGGGGGAAAAATAATTATCTGACCATATTAATTATTCAAATATGTAAACAACTCTACTCTGATGAATTTTAACAGACAATAGAGTCAAGGAACATTTAAAGAGATTATTTGTTTCCCTATGCTTCTGTGCCTGGCCTTTTTCCCTAGCTTCGCAATTCTTGCGAGGCCATTTTTTTCTCTCTCTGATTTCAAGTTTACTTACATGCTGACAACTGGTATATCATTAACGCTGACAACTGGTATATCATTAACCTCAGCCAACTGCTTTTTCTTGAACTTCAGGCCTGTGTGCACAATGAACAAAAGGACCTTCTTTTTTTTTTTTTTTAAGATTTTATTTATTTGATAGAGAGAGATCACAAGTAGGCAGAGAGCCAGGCAGAGAGGGGGAAACAGGCTCCTCGCTGAGCAGAACCTGATGTGTGACTTGATCCCAGGACTCTGGGATCATGACCTGAGCCGAAGGCAGAAGCTTTATTTAAGCCACTGAGCCACCCAGGACCCTTCTAAGGGAACTTCTTAGCTAAGAGACTGAATGCATTCATTCTGTCATTCACTTACCACCCCCTGCCCCAGCCAATATTTTTGAGCATCTACTGTGTGCTAATGTTCTTAGCATTAGGGATATAGCAATGAACCTAACAAACAATAGTCCTTGCCCTCATGGAGTTTCCATGCTAGACAGATGATAAGCAAAACAACTACATTATAGAGAAAAGTAAGACAAAGGGCTTAGAAAGAAATCCTGGAGAAGTTATCTTTTTTTTAAAGACTGGCTTGGAAGACCTCACAGAGGTGAACTTTTAACAAAAACCTTAAGAGAATGAGTGAGTGAGCATACAGAAATCTGGTGGAAGAGCATTTCAGATGTTCTGCAGGCACCCTCAATTTGTTTTTGAGAGACAGAGTTGGGAGGGGGGCAGGGAAGAGCAGAGGAAGAGAAAGAATCTTAAGCAGTCTCTATGCCCAGCATGGAGCTAGACTTGGGGCTCAATCTCACAACCCTCAGATCATGACTGAGCCAAAATCAAGAGTTGAATGCTTATCTGACTGAGTCACCCAGATGCCCCTAAAGACTCAGAACTGAATTTAATGTTTTTTCCTTGCAAGTCAGCTTCTCTTCCTGTATTTCCTGGTTTGATTTTGTTTTGCTTTTTAAATTGTGCCATCATCTCTACCACATTAAAAAAAAAAAAAAAAAATCCGAGACTTAGCCCTCCCTACAGTCTACTCTTTAACTCTGAACAAGTATCAGTAGCCTATGTCCTTTTGATCCTATCTCTTCATATTGCCTAGTGACTTTTCATTCCTGTTGCAAGGATTATTGTTACTGTCCTTGTTCAGGCCAAAATTGCTTTTCCCCTGGGTTTTTCTAATTTGCATTCTTTTAACAAGTGCTCTTGCCTCCTCCAATTCATCCTTGATACTGCTGAACAGTTATATTTGTGAAATGCAAACATGCCATTCTCCTGCTTAAACTTTTCAGTGGTTTCTCATTATTGTCAAACCCACTCTTTATTGCTGCATGGAGAGGGGTCCAATGTGATTGGTATACTTACTCTGCCCCTCTCCTCTTTCCAATAACCTCTCTGGGGTTCTTCTCACCATTTAGGAGATTTACTGGCTCCAGCTCTATAAAGTTCCTCCTACAAGTGACCCTTCCAACACTGTGCTCTCTTACACTTTGTACAAGTTGCTCTTGTAATAGTGATTTGTTTTCATGCTTGTCTTTCTTAAACCCAGCATCAAAGCAGGAACTAAAATCCAAATGGATAAATGTAACACCCTTAATAATTGGTATAATACAAACAAATAATGCCCCATTTCCAGGATCTAGACACAGGCAAATGGTTTCTTTCTCCTCACTCAGAATCACTTTAGAAATACCTATTCTACATGCAATTCAACATGGTCTGATACTGAAAACAAACATCCAATCTCATTTGTTTGGAAAACTATCTGATTTAAAAGCACAATACTCCTTTCCCCAGTAACAGCTATTACTTAGGGAAATTCACATATACACCATTTATCTGTGTACTTTTATTTTTTAGCAATGAAGGAAATTTCAGTTCCAGAATACATGAATCACTTCTGTTAAAGATAATTTGAGGTTAAGAGAACTGCTCACAGGGATTAAAAAAGGAAAATAAAGTTAACAACAGAAAATAGGTAGAGATAAGGGAAAATTAGTTTTACAAAGCCACTGTAGTGCCATCTGGGTGGAAAAAGATCCAACTCATATGTAAGAGAAAAATGAAAATGAAATCCAGAATCAACAATCCAGACATAAAAACTAGTAAAATAAATATAACATATAAATGAGGGACTAAGAATAGCAAAATAAACTTGATGTATTTTATACCTAGAGTAAAATGAAACAATCTGCCAGCTTCTCATTTACTGTGCTGGTTGGGGTGGGGTGGGGGGTGCGGGGGCAGGGAACAAATCTTTGTTTACAAGTACCTGATGGTAAATGGAAATTTACAGTACAACATTGCCTTGAAAGGTGTTTCCATTTGTAGCCAAGTTGTTCCTTATTAATAAATAGCAGTTGAATTAGATATTCATATTAATGAATTAGACTACTGAATATGACTTATTCAAGTCATATTCATTCATATGTCATATTCAATATGACATTCATAAAATAACGAAAATGACTTCCAAAGACTTATGGTTCATTTTGCTTTTTAGAGAATAGTAAAAAAGAAAAAAGATCGTAATTTTTAAATTTCATATGCTATCATTATTTTGATATTTCACGCTACACATGTATGAGGATTTATACTCTTGACAATGGTACAGAACGTAACTTTTTTTTTTTTTTTGGAGGGGTATTAGGGGGAGAAGGACAGAGAAAATCTTAAGCAGGCTCCATGCCCAGTGAAGGTCTCCATCTCACAACCAGAGCTGAAATCAAGAGATGGACACTTAACCAGCTGTCACCCAGGTGCCTCCAGAATGTAACTTTTTAAAAACAGGAATTCTTGAAGGTATCTTAAGTACTCTATAGACAAAAAAATACACTATTATTTTGAGTTTTACAGATAGTTAAGCTGAATACTAGCCAATTAACTCTACTGAAATCAACCTTGAGACCCAAATGTTTTTCCTCTATGGCTGGCAATCCCAGCCAGAGATTTTTATTAGTACAGGGAGAATAAGTTCCTGCCTATGTTTATCAGATTTTATCAGGCAAAGTAATCAACTGAAGATGTTAAAATATAGACTGAAACCCAGAAGGCCCAGGATTCATGCTGGTTTCCAGTTTCTGACAAGCTCTTAGGGTCTTGGTCCATAGTCTGCTAGTGATCCGTGGACCACACTTCTGAATTGCAAGGCCTGAATCAGTGGTTCTAAGTCCTGATACTTAACGGAATCACCTGGGGAGCTATAAGAAACCATTTCTAAGGCTGAAAGGTTACTGAGCCTGGGATCCAGTCTGGGTACTGAGTTTCAAAAGCTCCCAAGTTCAGGCTAACAAGCAGCTAACTTTGAGAATCTATGACCGAAAATGGTCAGATTTATGGGTAGGTTTTATTTCTCCTTGTTTCTAATACAGTAGGTAACAGAACTGGGAATAACCTGTACTGCATAGATTATGAGAGTAATATACGCCCCAAGTCTCCAAACTTCTACTGGTAATATGAGTCATTATCAATCAGGTTCTAATATTAAGAATCTTAGCAGTTTCACTTCTATACTCCTACCAAATTATTTAATAACATACTCTTCATAGTATTTTAAATATCTATCATCTATTCCTAATTACAGATTAAAGTAAACTCAGATTAGTCAGAAGTTTATATATATATATATATATATATATATATATATATATATTCCCCAGACCTTGCACTTGTCCCAGGAGAAAAAGCCCAGACACAGAAAAGGACAAGCAAAAGTTTACTTAATTTCTATATTTCTATATTTCTATATTTCATGTGGGTACCAATGTGTTAAAAATTGAATTACCACTCTTTCTTCATAAAGCTTTTCCTAATTATTTTGCTAAACTGAGTTTTGTAAAAGGTCAGGATGCAATTCCATTCCAAGGATCCCTCCCTAACTCTTAAAATAATGAAAATATTGTAAACTCTCAGGTATTAGCAGAACTCCCTCATTACAGTAGAGTACTGGAGTTCAAGTCAACTATCACATACTACAAATGATGCGCCTTAAACTTTCTGAACAGGCCTTCTCACCTCCTAAAATAGGATGTAGAGAGAGTGCAATAAGAATGTGCAAGCACAGACTAATGCCACATAGAAATTTAAGACAACAATACATATTTCTAGATAAGCCAAATAAATACATATAGTGTGGTAGTGCAAAGAAATGGAGCCCGGAGCAGGAACTACCTTCCGCTTTAGCACTAATTAGCCACATAACAAGCAAATGACACACCTTAATTGCATTTTAAAAATAAAGACACCTCAAATAGCTTATCTTGAGAATCCCTAGCAGAATGAAACTCTATGACCTAAAAGTAATGAATTATATGGTCCTCCAAAGCAAATATGAGTAACTGTAAAACGAAACAAAACAAAAAACCCACCAAGAGTTTACTTGTAACATGCCTGATTTAACAAGTCTCTTAAGAAAAATACCATTTTAAATTTGTCTTCTAGAAAAGTCTACAAATTATTTGGCCATCACTTAGAAAAAAAAAGTGTACAGGAAATGGAGGAAAGGGATCATTAAACACCATACAAGGACACTATGCAGAATTAAAATAAGCAGTTGAAACTGAGTATGATGAAATACTGAACGGCTTTTCCTTAGAAAAAACTTATTTCAAAGTATGACATTTGGGATTTTATGATCTATCCCAAAGAATATAAGGCATTCTTATATATACAAAATGTTTTTAAGTACTGCAAATAACTCATAATTTCTATATAAATTATTCTAATTAATAAAAATGGTAGTACATGGAGATTATTTCCTTTTAATTTATTGTTTAGTTTGAACACGTCTTGCCAATTACAAAATACCTAGTGTGACCAAATAAATGAAAAATCCATGTAAGAATCACGAAGTGCCTTGCAGCGTTCTGTCAGGATGCCACGATATGTTAACAATGGGGACACAGCTTGTCTCAATTATAAGGTCCGATCACTAATCTTCTTCAGAACTGGAATCATCCTCTTGGTCAGAGAGTTCGGGAACAGGGAAGCGGAGAATGGCAGCTACTCCAGTCAGCTGACTGAGCTGTTCCCCTGATACATGAAGACTTGAGAATATCCTAACTGTGCCCGCATTCTCTTTCACACTGTCCACAAGCTTCACATACCGGCTTCGTGTGGCGACATCCTGGTGCCTGAACAGCTCATCGCTGATGAGCAATGTGTCAATGGCCATAGCCTCATTAGCCTTCTCCACCTGCTTGAGTCCGTAAAAAGCTCGGTCAGGTTCATGCTGTAGCATTTTATAGAAGTCATCCAAGGCTTTTACTTCCCCAGCAGCTTTAGTGTCTGAAAGGCGGCTAGCTACAGAAGGGTCACAAAGGGCCTCTTTCAGGGAGTACTTGTGTCCAGAGGAGGCATGTACCTAGAATCATAATTATCAAAGTCAGACAGAAGAATGTCTTCGAGTACCCATTAATCAGCCTGCAATGACCTAAAGCCAAAAGCACAAAGAAGGCTTTCTATGTTTGAGGACTTAAGCCAAGTTTACTATGTAAACAGGCTGTTTTAACAACTTTCACTTCATTACCTCACTTACAATCGCAGTCCAGTGAACACTTTCTCCTCCTGCACTTTTCCCAGGTCTAAAATTTAAGAGTAGTTTATACAAATCCCTCTGCCCACTCTGAATTATCCTTGGATAAGATTTTTACCTGAAGAAACTTGGACCGATTTTCCAGGAGCACTTTGTTGTCGGTCTTCACTGCTTGTTGAAACATGTAGTCGCAGAACTGCTCCCTCACAAATCCCGGGCTGGCCACCAGGATGCACTTCACAACGTCGAAGTTGATGTGGCGCTGGATAGCCTGGACCACCTGTTCATAGAACCGCTCCAAGGCCCGGTCATGCTGGGAACAGTTGCCTTTCCGTTTTCTGGGGATGTTCACCTCCACCTTGGCCCGAGTGAGGGTCATGCTGGGAGTGACTAAGCAGATATGGGCGAGGCCTTCCTGCATCACCACGGCGGCCACATCTGCACTCCAGGCTGGGTCACAGGCCTGCTCGATGCGCTCCAGAACCACACTGTCCCACTGTTTCTTGGCCAGGGTGAACTGGCGGTTGGGCTCCAGCTCAATGGTGTGGTAAGCCCCCATCTTCACATACTCATTCTCTTGGATGTTGGTTCCCTTAACCCGCAGCTGGCAGGCCTGAGAGTCAAAATCGATGGCCTCCACGCAAAGAGTGAGAGTAGTGCGGACCCGGTTGCTTCCTACGCTGCCCGTGGAAGACTCCGTCTGTACCTTGCGGATGGTGGAGGCGCGCAAGCTGTCGCCCACCTGCACTAGATTGTAGGTGTGCCACATATCCTCAGGTTCTTCGGGGACTAGGGTCACCTGGCCCGCATTATCTTTCTCAATGTCCTTCCTCACAAGCTTCATGACCTCCGCGGGGGTTCAGAGGCAGAACAAGAGGAAAGGAGAAGGTCCTCAGTGGGAAAGGGACAGGGAGGGAAAAGGGGAGTCTAGGTCGGGAAGGGGGCGGGGTCCGGTTCCTACAGGCACTTGCCTGGCGGGAAGGAAATACCCTAGCTCCGACTCAAGCGGCCAAGGGGAACACTTACTCTAGCCCTTCTTTTCCTAGTCTTCCGACAGAGCGCCAGACGCGAGCAAGAGACACAGCAGCAAAACACAGCCTTCCCCGGCGTTCCAGCACCCAGCACGGACCCGGCGGCTGATGCAATGACGGCGCATGCTCAGCCCGCGTTCCACCTCTCGGCGCACGTTTTACGTCCCCAACGAGGAGGCGGGGTTGCAGTTTGCGGGGGGCGCAGGCGCACTAAGGGCGAAGTGCGTCCGAAGACTGAACTGAGAGGAAAGGGCTTAGAATCTTTGGTGGCGAGTTACTTATTTTAATGCTGAACTTGGACTTCCTAAGTTTTCTCTTCCAAACCTGTTTGTGCAGAATCTGGGAAATATGTGAGTGCAACCCCCCCCCCCCCCCAGCTGCATGAAGTTACTACTGTACACCCTCTCTGCCCCGGATAAATCCAAAACTTAACTAAAAGGATTTCTCAAAATCTCAGGCTTGGCCCCAAAGTTCTAAACTGGGCTTGCCTTATCAGCACTCAGATGCTCCACGCCTGTTGGAGTTGGCATTTCCAGAAACAGTTTCTAAGAACCACTGGTCACGGTGGGTCTGGGCTCAGAGCAACGTGCCCAGCTGTTTTCTGTGCTTGTCACCCTGTCTGCACGATCTGACTACCCAGATGTTAAAGCACTGACCCCAGAGAGAAAAGAAACCATCTGTGGAATTCACCCCTGGGTGGACAGCTCAGTTGCTTGGCCTGATGTCCTGGGAATCCCAGAATCCAAAATTGGCAGTCTCTGCTTTATGCAGCTCAGTAGCCTGTGAAATGTTTAGGTTGGGGGTTGGGTCGCAAAAATTTAGAGCCCGATCTTCACTGCCTAAATTGAGTTGAAGATACGAGAAGGGAAAAAGTCTGATGTACTGGGACCAACCCGACTGAATGGCTACAAAGTTGATTTTAAAGAAAATCTTTAAATCACTTAGCATTTTTATGGTGATAAGATCAGTGAGTAGAAATAGAAAAAGCCCACCAGAATTTCCCCCAGAGTTAAAATGAGATGGGGAGGGGCGCATGGGTATCTCAGTGGGTTAAGCATCTGACTTCAGCTCAGGTCACAATCTCTAGCGTCCTGGGATTGAGCCCCAGCAGGTTCCACGTGCTCAGTGGGGAGTCCGCTTCTACCTCTTCCTCTGCCCCTCCCCCTCCGCTCCTGCTCCTGAGCTGGATCTCTTGCTTTCTCTCAAATAAATAAAATCTTAAAACAAACAAAACAACAACAAAAACCAGAGGAGGTGAACAGAGTAGTCCTACCCACATATCTTCTCATTCTCTTTCTTACTTGCCTATGGCACTGAAAGGGAATCTTACCACCCAGAACTGGTGAGACCAGGGTGAAAGGAAGGAATCTGACTTTGCCACAAGTCTTGACAGTCTTAACTCTGATGCCTCAATTATCTTCCTCAGAGATTCTCAGGAGACACAAAAATCCTTTTTAAAGCGCTAATACAAATTAGAGCCATTGTTTGTTTTGTGACTTCTCTCCCTCCCTCTCTCTTTACCTCCTTTTCCTATTCCTTCCACACCTTCCTGTCATACTGAATGCCTTCCTAAAGTTTCTAACTCTGACGCCTTCTTCCACTTCCCAGAAAACCCAGCAACTTTGAGTAAGGAACCTAATGCCCTAAGATGTGAAGATGGCTTGCCTCTCCAAAGGACATTTCCTAACCAGGAGAGAGAAATACTTTGAGTTGCTCCTTGATCACCCAAGTAGAATTTACTTCTCTTCAAAGTCTGATAAAGATTAAAAACCACAGAATCACAGTGGCAGGCATACAGTGGGATCTTAGTAAGTGTTAAGTTTTTCTTGAAGAGCTATCATTTATTGAATATTCACCAGGTCCTTTCCTATACTCTTCTAATCCTCTTCTCTAAATTTTTGTTATCCTCATTTTGTAGTAAGAAAATGAATTACAGAAAAATAAATGTATTCAAGAGTTTAATTCTTCCTAAGGTCCATTACAGTGGTAAAAGATCAATACGAAGTTTAATACTTGCACAGCAATAGTCAGCAGACATGAGTCATGATCTTTCCAGCAGATTATAGCATCTTTAGTTAGGTCCCCTAACAGCTACAAACCTGAAGCCTTCATTCTAAATTGTAAGTCAGGTTTTTGGTGCTGCCTCTCTCATTTGATAACCCTTATAAGGTTCTAATGAGATTATGATAGTTTGTAAACTGTAGAGTTCTACAAACACGTGAGATACTGTGGTATATCTCTAAGAATGCCTGACCTGAAGCTAGAAATCTGAATCAGACATAGCAGGGGGCAAGGGCTCACACTGACATGATCATAATTATTCGGTCTTAGAAAAATAACTGGTTCGGTAAGGTTGACTGATGGATAATCTGTGGGTATCATTAATTTATACTAGTATCTCTTCTCCAGGGAAAACTTAGGTGAGCCCTAGTATATGAATTCATGTATCTTGTTGGTGAATTAGATTACAGTTCTTGTTGCTATTATAGTGGTATGTTAGAAATGGTTTGTATCACAGCAGCAGGAATTATGAGCTCCTGAAGAATGGAAATCTTGTTTGAATACCCTAGGCTTAGTGCAGTAAGGGCTGTATAAATGTTCTTGTTCCTAGTATTTTTCTTTTTTCAAGACTTAACTTTCCTGCAACACTTACTAATCTTTTCCTTCTTCTGCTTAGAGCACCTTGGAGGCTCCTCCCATCATTGCTTCTTTGTTTGTCTATCCCTTTTTCAGACTGTGAGCCTACCTTTTATTTGTCTATGTTCCTGAAACCCAGCACAGCAATTGTTATATAAACAGTCATCATATGAAAGAATGCATATTTTTTAGCTCTCCTTTAATGCAGAACTTTTAACTTATCTATCACTGGCATCTTAAAATTAAGAAAACATTTTGTTTTATAATGTTACTAGAATTTTAAAGAGAAGATTACTCTTAAGGTTAGTTTCTAAAAACCTGTTTCAATTTTTGAGATACCCATGTTTGGGTAAGATAATGATTATTTCAAACACATCTTACTGAGGAAAAGAGCTGAAAATGTTGTAAATAATGTATAATGACAGTTTTATTATGCCTGTTTAGGAAATGGTCTTTGCAGAATAAGTCAGAGCTCTGATTATGAATATCTAATAATAAATGCAATCATTTATGAAAAGGGAATGTGCTAACCTCAGGTTGTTCAAAGATGCCCATGTGACCACCACAAGCAAAGCTAAGTGTACAGTTGGGAGAAATATTCAGCTAATTCAGGCAAAAGGGGGAAAGGGACAATTTTTGGTTTTTGTTTCTTAAAGAGATCTACTATTTGGATAAAAAAATATTAATGTTTTTGCACATAAAGTGAATTCTTAATACCAACCAGTGCATATATTTTAATCTCCTTTAAGACTTAGTTGATTTTTTAAACTTCCTTTTAAATTATAGAAGACTTTAGATAAAAATTAGGTACCATATGTGTATAGCTCTAGCACTAATCACCATTTGACAGAAATTTAGCATTTGCCAAAACCAGTCATTGATCCTGTGCAACTAGAACACTTTTAATTACTTTATTGCCACATTTCTGCTGAGGCAGAGTGTTCAGATGAAGCTCATTTCTGGGATTTGGTGAGGCTGCTGATGATAGAGGAGCAATTATCCCCTGTAGCAGATAGAAAAAAAACCTAAGAAGAGGGACAAGGTTCATGTCATTGTTTCCAGAAACAGTGTCATTTGTATCCAGGAGTGTTTGAAATTATATGATGCAGTTTTTAAAAATACAAAGAAATTTAATAGAAAATTACTACGTAGATTTACTGTATGTTATATCTGTAATTTTCAGATGCATATTTTCCCACCTTTCAACATCTCTGAGACTGGGAGTTATTTAACAGTCTGATAATTATAATTGGATTGGCAGCACTCTTTTTCCTTAGTAGTGAATAAAATAATGATGCATTTTTTCAATTGATGGTGTCTTTTTTTTTAAGATTTTATTTATTTATTTGACACACAGAGAGAGGCAGGCAGAGAGAGAGGGGGAAGGAGACTCCCCGCTGAGCAGAGAGCCAGATGCGGGGCTCCATCCCAGGACCCTGAGATCATGACCTTAGCGGAAGGCAGAGGCTTAATCCACTGAGCCACCCAGGCACCCCTTGATCGTGTCTTTCATTCAATTAGATATAAATATGGGGCTGTATATATATATATATATGTGTGTGTGTGTGTGTGTGTGTGTGTGTGTGTGTATAGATATATATATACATATATATGTGTGTATATATATACATACATGTACATGTATATACATACTTCATTTTGAATAAAAAATCTTAATTGAAAAAATTTACAAAGGAAGACACCTTGCTTTTAGGCTTACTAAATTGTTTCTAGCAAGGAGAGACATATAACTTAACTGGGGTCATCACACACATACACACACACACATTCTAGGTGAGGATACTGTTAGAAGAGACAGTCCAATCTCTTAAGTATTTATGAGTTTGTCTTTAGTCTATCTTTTGAGATTCATTCAGTAACAACTTTTTAAGTGACTGTTATTCTTAAACACTAAGGATAATAAACTCTACCCTCACAGAGCATATAGCAAGCTGGGAAGACAGTTAGATATTTAATTAACCATATCATGTGGTGTAGTATAGAAGCAAAGACACTAGGGGCTTACATGTTTCTGGGGCAGGAGGACCAATTTATCCTAGTGACTTTCTTGGAGCTAATGTTCATGTGGGGACTTGAGGGTAAGCAAGCAGTGGGAGCAATTGCTTATGCAAAGGCCTGGAGACTTCAGAGGAGCTGGCACAACAGAAGAGGGAAAAGAAACTCAGTAAACTTGACAGGAATATATTTAGCTCATTTACATATCTTGATACTCTTCTGTACTTGCTTTAACAGTGAATACAATTCTCTAGTCACAGACCACTTCGGATAGGCAATGTATTTTGATTTTAGCATTGTGGCATCGATTCCAAGTATCTTTCATCTCAATTTTTTTTAACATGAATTCAAATACACTATTTTGTGTTTCATACAACAGAAGGATTGTGTAAGTAAAGAACAGCATTTTGATCCCTAATTTTCTGAATATGTTTTAAACATGAGCTGATTTACAAAATATTTTAAGGGGCAAGTTCTAAACCTAGTGGGGAGTTTCTTGGTTTGGAGGTTTCAGAAGAACATAGGCAGAAGAACATAGGCAGAGGAACATCCATCTAAGGGAGTAAAATCAACAGTTATAAGCTGTGCCAAGACTTTATGCATTAAAACAGACTCACAACAGCAGGGATGAGAAATAGGCAAATTAGTTAAACATATATATTTCATTGCTACTTTCCATGCCTATTTACTGCTACCTTTACAGACATCATAATGACTGAAGAGTTTCACCTTCTTCAGTAATTCCTTACAGTCCATTGTGTGCCATTGGAGGCAATTTCTTTGCTGTGGGTAAGTATCTGAGTTCCATATTCAGCCATCACCTCACTGGACTTCATTCTGAATAGAAAATCTTATTAACTGAAAAAATTTACAAAGGAAGACACCTTGCTTTTAGGCTAACTAAAATGTTTCTATCAAGAAGAGACATATTACTCAATTGGGGTCATTCTACATATTCTTAATATCCAGAGATAGTTATTTGAGTTACAATTAATATAGGGTGGGACATCTAATTTCATGATATACCTAAAAGTCCTGAAAATATCAGATTGACAACATTAATTAGGTCCTTTTTAAAGTCTCATAGACAGTTACGCTTGGCTTTAACATTCTGAGAGTTGAGCAAGAAGGAAATGGACTTGCATTTTGATAGCCTGTATGGCATATTATTTCACAGCATGAGATTTGAGATCAGAGAGCTGAGCACAGGCTTTGCCATTTATGAGTCGTGGGACTTTGGACAAATTAATCTCTTAGCATTTTCGTTTCTTCATATCTAATATATGGATAATTGTTCTAAAATTTTCTTTTTTTGAGATTAAAGTGAAATAATATATGCAAAGTTTTTGACATAAGGCCTCACCCATAATATGTTCCCTATAAATATGTGCCATTCAGCATTGTGTTAGTTTTTCTCTGTTATGGTGTGTCCTGACCCTACTCCCCAGGATGTTTGATTCTGCCATTTGGACTTGGCCAATGAGAGGGTTGGGCAAGACTTTTTAGAGGGTGGGAGGAAAAGAAGCAGGTATTTATTTCTTCTGCCCCCCTCTAGCTGGGCTTCGATTGTGGCTCTAGCTGCATTCCTCTTCCTATGCTCCAGCTCCCATCCAACAGCCCCTCTCCCATAGCTAGAGTTCACAGCCAACGTAACACTACTTCCTCCTCAGGCCTAAGAGTGATAATGGCTTCTCTTCCCAGTGTTGCTTCATATGCTTTCCTTTCACTATTGTTTGCCCTTAGGTGCTCTACCATCTTTTGTCAGTTCTTTAAATGCCTCTGCAAACAGTCCTTTATTAAACTTTCTTTAGTTAAATGCTTTATATGTGTCACTAGTTTTTTGCTGGGACTTTGATATATGTAAAATAATAATCTTTGGTGGCAGATCATTTTATAATAGTGTTAAAAGCTAATACAAGGCAGTTTTTAATCCAATGGGAAGGTTATTAGCATGGCGATTTGTTGTCATGATATAAACCTAGGTTTGAAGTCTGGAGAGAGTTCGTTTAGATGGCAGGGGGTGTGGGAAAGAAGGGTGAAGTTCTTTTCTAGATATATAAAACAACAAGACCATAGCCACAGAGGCAAAATGAGCATGAAGATTATGTAGAAAATAAGGAAATGTGACTGGCTCTCATGCGAAGTTTACATTTCAGGGTTTTGGTAGGCAGAAAAATGGTCTCCCAAAGATGTTCATGTCCTAATCCCTAGAACCTGTGAATATGTTAACTTATATGGCAAAAGGGACTTGGCCCATATGATTAAATTAAGGCTCTTAAGACTAGGAGCTTATCCTGGTTTATCCAAATGGGGCCATGTAATTAGAAGGATCCTTTTTAGAAAGAGGCAATGGGTCAGAGTCAAAGAAGGAACTGGATGATGAAGCAGAGTCAGAGGGAAGGATGTGAAAATGCTATCCTACTGACTTTGAAGATTCAGGATGAAGCCACAAGCTAAGGTATGCAGGTGGCCTCTAGAAGCTGAAAAAGGCAAGGCAATGGATTGTCCCTGATACAGGCTTCAGAAGACACACAGCTCTGTCCACACCTTGATTTTAGCCCAGTGATACTTCTAACTTACATAACTGTCACATAATATATTTGTCTTGTTTTAAGCCAATAAATCTATAGCAATTTGGTACAACAAAAATAGGAAATGGATACAGGTACAGTGGGAGAGAGAGGGTGCTGGATTAGGACAAACAGAGTGGTCAGTAGAGAATTCTGGATTTCATCTGAAGACAATAAAGAACCATGAAAGTGTTTTTGTTTGTTTGTTTTACTAAAAAGACTAATATATAATGAAAATTAGTTATTAAGAAGATAAATTAGAAGTTGGGTACAGATTTGCAACAAGAAGAGCTCTCTCTGGTACTGTGCATGGACAGGTATGGTGATGAGACCACAGTTAGGTGTAGATTTTATGAATTGAGGAGTTTCCAAGAAAGCTGACAATATGACAACTGACTGGAAAACTCGCAAAGGAGAGGAAGAAGTCAAATTTCAGATCCTTATGTTGTGAAATGGGCATAAATATAGCACGTATGAGGAACCTATTGATTCTTATGCAATAAATTCTAAGTTTTAGTATGATTGAATAATACACACACACATATACACACACAAAAGGGAATTAAATTTTTTAAAGTTTCATTCTTGCCCTTTTTAGAGGATGTGCAAACTGCCTTTGATCCTTTCTGCATAGTGACTGCTTATTTGGTAAAATGCAAAAGGTACAACTTGAATAATTAGAAAACTTCAGATTTTGTACAACGACAACAAAATGCAAACGCCCTCCAAAAAGTTTGAGCAGAAGAGGCATCATAGGTCAAATAAGTATAAAGGGCAGGGACAGCAGCTGGTAAGTTAAAGCATTCACTGGCTGCAAAGCTGTTCAGAAGTTACTACTGTTTGGATTACCGGACACTTCCTGAGTAGTGGAAAATGTCTGGATGAAAAGTCAATAGCTCATAATTAACTCTGTTAATACCACCTCGCTGTGAAAAAAATGTTTTACTTGCAAATAATCCATTTCTCAGGGATCCTCATAAAACTTAACAATGCTTGGGCATCTAAATCAGGATCACCCCTGTCTTTAATGGAAAAATGCCAAATTAACTAATACCAATAAGCATGCCAGCAGTAAAGACACTGAATATTGAATATTGATGATATGCTAAACCCAATCATTAACCTAACCATTAATCACGTTACTTTCACACAAAGCTTCACCAATCTGCCTTTTTCTTTCACCATTACAACTTTCCCCCCTCAGTATCTGGTAAAATCTGGCCATGGGCTAATCATTTGGAAAATCTTAGAAAATGCTATGATTCAACCTTTTTTCTAAATTGGATATAACTTTGCATTTCCAGTGTTTTCTTTAAAGTCTTTCCTTAAAAATGCCTTTTATACACAAGTAACAATACTGTATTTTGCATTAAAAAATAATCTGCTCTGTGACTATCCCTTTCTCAATTTCAAAGTGTTCCTCCTCCTTATACAGAAACGTCATTTCAGGACAAGAAGCAATTTTGCCTTGCTTTCCTTTCTTTCCTCATTCTGTCGTAGAAAAGATCTTGAATACACAGCAGCAAGAAAATGCAATAATGCCCACTCTTGAGTAACCTAAAGGTAGGAATTTTGCGTATAAATCCGGCGCCCCCTATTACCTTCCTCCAAAAAAAAAAAAAAAAAAAAAAAAAAAAAAGAGAGAGAGAGAGAAAGAGAAAGAAAGAAAGGTAGATAAGGAGGTAGGTGGGGGTAATGCCATTCAGCAAAGTCCTAAAATACAATGTAAACTGTCAAAACAACTTTAGTTGTAAACTCACTTCTACCTTGTCAAGTTTCCAGCACGATCTCCCTCCTTCTATTGAGGGGGAAGGTTTTGAAACACATCAAAACTAGTATCCGAAACAAAACGCAGACTCCTTTCTGTCCTCGGACCTGCCCGGGCTACCTGGAGGGTCCCGCAGTGAGCCGGCGCTCCCTCCGCCTCTCTGCGCGGAGCCCTCGCTATCTCCCGACCCACACGCAGCCCAGAGCCCCGCACGCAGACGCTCAGAGAAAAACAGGGTCGCTCACCGGTGAGGAGCCAGCAGCAGGCGACAGCGACCCCTGGGCTGGCTTGGCGTCGGGGGGCCATGACCCGGGAGCCCGCAGAGCCCGGAGGACGCGCTGGATCGGAGGGAGGGCAGCACGGGGCAGGACGCAGCACGGAGCCGCGCCTTCTGGGCCACTCTGCCGCCTTAGGTCTCCGTCTCCGGCCCCGGTCAGTCGCGGCGCCCAGAAGCCGAAGAGTGAATTTCCTGTGTTTTCGACGACTGCCTCTAGGTCCTCTCCACGCTTTTCATATCCCAGACTTACTGCCCCATCTCCCGCCCCTTCGCGCGCTCGTTCTCTGAAATCCTCCTGGCAGCCTCCCAGGCTGTGTCCGAGACATGGACAAATAAAGCCAGCTTCGCGGGCTCGTGTTTAGGCTAAAGTCCACGGGCTGCAAATCAAACCTTAAAGGGACATCTGCCTTCCATTGAGAGGGCGATCGCGCTCCCTAAGGTGGCAGGAAGGCCGACGACGGCTGGACCTTCGGGAGGGTGTCGCCCGTCCGGTGGCCCCGCCTTCACACCCCTTCCCTCTCCCTCAGTCAGGGCAGGGAGGGCACTTTCAAGTGCCGGGACTCGGTGGCCCTTAAGGGGAGGCTGCTTTCCTGGGGTTAAATTGCGCAGAAGGAATTAGATTGTCTCTGAAAGTGAGCACTTTGGTATCCCCACCTCCCTCTCCTGCGGACACTTGAACTTCGCGTGCTGTTGTTGTCTGGCACTAAGAGTGAGTGAGTGTGCGTGTGTGCGTGTGTGTGTGCGTGTGTGTGTGTGTGTAGAGGGAGCGTCCATTCAGACACGCCCCTACAGAGGGTTTTGCTTTAGCTTATGCAGAGTTTGCTTCGCTTACGGTGATGTGTGGTTAAACGGGGGTTGCCGCTAAACTTTTCTTTGGGAAGACCCTAAGAAAACCAGAAAAAGGAGAAAAACCAGAATGGGAGAAAAGAAAAAAAGAAAGGGAGAAAAATAAATGCGAGAAGGAAGAGGGAGGTTAATGAAGGGAGGAAAACAGGCTTTAGAAATGGTTATGTGTGGGGGCTATTTTGTTGAAGTTGAATTAGGATGTTTGTACATTGGGGATTGAATCTAATAAAGAACGCAGGGCACTGTTTTATTTCTTCTTGTAGACTTTTATAAGTAAGAGTGCATTAAATCATGTTCATGTTACTCCTACCTCTTCCACTCCCACTCTCTAGGGAACTGAAAATTGGGAAGTTAAGTTGACAGGTCAAAATGTTGGAGATTGTTACCCCACCCCGAGAGACTCAGGCCAGAAAAGGCGCTTAAGACTTTGCAATGCTTCCCTTCCTTGTTGAGTGAGTTGTCCAACCTCCCTGAGTCAAGAGCCACATGCACATGTTCGCTTCACTTTCTGTTTTTGTTTAAAGCAGCTGTGTCTTGATGGTTTTGAGAATTTCTAAGAAAGGGAAGGACTGGTTGATTTGTGTTTACAGGTGGTGGAGGGAATAAAATGTATTCAATTCAGTTCAATTCAAAGCAACAACTAATCATCTCTAGCTAGCAGGACTAGGGCTAGGCAGGACAAGACTGCCACCCAAAGGAGGACTCTGCCTAGAACACAATACAGGTGACATACAGGATAGGTAACCCAAGAGAAGGGAAGGGAGAAGCCCACAGGGATGATTGAATAGATTGCCACCAAATAGAAGATGCCAGGATTCCAGGAGCTAAGGCTAGAAAAGACAAAAGGTAATGAAATGTAATGAAAATCAACAACAGGATGGGCAGCCCTGAGAGGTTCAAGGCCATCAAATCCCAGTAATGTAATCCATCAGAGCTAAGGAATTCCTCTTCTAATATATGTACGAAATGATTAGCTACCTAATAAATATATTTGAAACACTTTCCCCCCATTTCCAGCTTTCATATTTTCCTTTCTTAGTCCTATTTTCAAAACTGCACAAATAAATCTCTAGAAAAATTTCATGTTGGATCACAGTTCAAACCCATCTGACATTACTTAAACTCCTTTGCCTGCAATCAGTGGTCTCATATCCCAGTTTGGCTTTCCAACCCATCTTCATTAATCTGTATCATCGCCCTGCCTCCTGCTGTTCCTTTCCTGGGAAAGCCTTGACAAGCAATCTGTACATCTCATATCTCCGTCTATAGTCTCAGTTATGTCTTATGCCTCTCAGTATGACCCATGGGGCTTTGCACAATAATCAAATACTGATTAACTGATTAATGGTTAGACATTAAAAAACCATGATAAATACTTTCTCCAAAATATCTCTTCAAATTGCTCAGTGTTTTCATAAACATAGAATAGTGTGCATATATATGTAAACATATGTGTATATGTGTGTATATGTGTATATATACACACATATGCATCTGCAGAGCTCTAGAAAGTTATAACATTATTGAATTAGAAAGAAATGAAAAGAAAAATTATAAAATTATATTTTATTGAAATAAAGTAGGGTTAAAGCATACTTATGATGTAAGTGACTCTTAATCACACAAAACAAACTGAGAGTTGCTGGGGGGAGGGGTGTGTGGGGGGGTGGGGTTATGGACATTGGGGAGGGTATGTGCTATGGTGAGTACTGTGAAGTGTATAAACCTGGCGATTCACAGACCTGTACTCCTGGGGCTAAAAATACACCCACGTGAACATCCAGGCCCAAGGTGATACCCAACCCTCCCCAGATTGCTCTAATGGATCTCCACCTTCCCCAGTCAGGTAGGATGGTATTTGGGGATTACTGGTTACTATCTCAAAAAATAAAAAATACATTTTATACTAAAGTATTCTCCTTAGAGGTAATCAATATATCGTGAGTATAATTATTGGAGTACGTAGGTTCTTGAGTTAAACTTCTTGTACTCATGCCCAGGAACCACCACATGTTAGCTGTGTAATCTAGGAAAAGTTATAGAGCTCTGTGAGGCTCAGTTTTCTCAAACATAAAATGGGGATAAAAATACTGCCTCTCTCTGAAGATTATAGTGAGGATTGAATGAGACAAACTTATGAAGCATTTAGCAAAATGTCTCGATTAAAGTAAATAGAAATGAATTATTCTTCTTCCCTGTTGCAGGAGAATTAAAATTAAACAGTGGGAATATAGGGCAGGGTCTGTGTGTGGTGGGGCATAGGAAGTGATGCCATTTGATAGGCATCAAAAGAGAATGTTAGTGTCTGGCCAAAACCATCTCTATCGACTCTTGTTATTATTTCTGGAATCCTCACTTGGAATCCTTACTTTGTATTAGGGAATTATCTTGAAAAAACCCCAATAAAATGGGTATAAAATGGGACACCTGAGTGGCTCAGTTGGTTAAGTGGCTGCCTTCAGCTCAAGTCCTGATCCCAGCGTCCTGGAATCGAGTCCCACATCGGGCTCCTTGCTCAGTGGGGAGCCTGCTTCTCCCTCTGCCTCTGCCTGCCACTCTGTCTGCCTGTGCTCGCTTGCTCTCTCTCTCTAACAAATAAACAAATAAAATCTTTTTTAAAAAATAAAATGGGTATAAATTAAGACATTAGAACCCATTATGACATTAACAAGGACTTCCTTTTCAAATTAGCTAGATGTAAAGGGGATTTTTTTTTTTTTTTTTTTTTTTTAACAAGAACAGAACATTTCACTAAGGGGTTGGGAATAGGAGAGGGTCTAGAGTTCTGCTAGTGGTGAAGGCCACGGATCTTTGGTAGTTAGATCATGGGTTCTCAAAACTGCAGGATAAACAAGGTACTCCCACCTTTGTAGAAAGGTGGTATAGTTTTAGTCAATCGTGAATACTTTTTAAAACTTTTTATGTTAAAATAACAGATATTTATAGGAAAAATGTAAAACAATGTTTTTAAAAAGTTAACTATGAGGCTTAAAATGCATTTTAGTATAGCATCGAATTGTGCTTTCTTCCATCCTCCTCAACTCTGAGGTGTTAAGGATAGGTGGTCTTGTCTAGAGCTGCTTCTGTTAAGGTTGCATAAAGATTCCGATTTTTCAGTTTTACTCTGTATATACTCAGGGAATTGCTCTCCAAGACAGTGATACGAACTCACAAAGCTAACTCCTGTGAGCAACTTAGTTTAGGTGAACAATTTTTGTATATTTATTTATTATTTTTATTTATTTATTTTAAAGATTTTATTTATTCTTTTGAGAGGGTGAGAAAGTGTGAATAGGAGGAGGGGTAGAGAGAGAGGGAGAACATCAAGCAGAATCCTGCTTAGCATGAAGCCTGACATGGGCCTCCATCTCGTGACCCTGAGATCATGACCTCAGCCAAAATCAAGAATCGGAGGCTTAACCAATTGAGCCACCCAGGCGCCAGAGTTGAATAATTTTTAAGTTCCTGCTGTGTACTGGACTGCAGGGCTATGTTCTGCAGAGGCAAAAATGGGTAGAACACTTGCTTTTCTACTGAAAATCTGCTGTCCATTAGTTTTTTTTCTCTTGGAATGAGAGAGAGAAAACAAGTAGTTTTGTTCTCAATTATAACATTGACATGTTTCATTTTAAGCCTGTTAAATTCAGCAGTCTAGTGGAATTACCATATTAATGTTGTTACTTCAACTTGAGAACCCATGATTGCTTCTTCTATGACCAAAACAAAGTCACAATGATGTGGAACTTAAACTTCACCACCAACCAAACTTTTTTTTGTTGTTGTTGTTATTGCATAATGTTCTCGTGTGAATGTTTTTTCACTTAAAATATAAAATAGGTGTTCCTCCCACCCTATTTCCTGAACAAGTCTATGCCAGAAACTTGGTCCAAAGACATTTGGGCAACTGGTACTTAGGAAAAAATTTGAATTTAGAATCCTGGTGAAGGACAGCTCTAAACACTGTAGGAAACTCCTAAAACTTATTAGTAGACTTCAACATGAGTGACACACTAGTGCTGCACAGGGGGAGGGAATACCAGGGCGGTGCCCTGGCAAGAATATTTAAGTCACGGCACTCTTGACTCACAATAACCATCACTGATGAGCAGTAATATTTCAGCTGCAATGCCCGATTCCTTAATTTGCAATGTGAGTTAACTGTTTTCTAAATTATTAGGCAATGTTGGGATAATTTGAGCAGGTTGATTTAATTAATTTAATCATTTTCCTTTTACCAGTTTATAAAGAGTTAAAGCAAGTAGGTGGGCTCTAAAATCTCAGGACTGAAACAAATTATTAGTTAGTAATTAAACCAAGAAGATTGATATTTCTTGTAATAGGACTGGGTCACTGTAGATGTGGGGGAAATAGTCTTGTAGTTAATAAAAAAAAAAATAAATACATCAAGGGAAAGGGAGTCTATTATTTGGCTCTGAAATAATAACACTTAAATAGCTTGTTTTACAAATTATGTGGCTATTTTTCTTCTGTTCTACTAGACCATAATCTATACCAAAACAGTCAATAACTCATTTTTATTGCCTGTGGCATCTGTCCCCATGTAATTCATTCATTCAAACATTCAAACATTTATGGTGTTACCTCTGTGTAGCAGGAAGTCTTCTGGCTCCCAGGATTCAGAAATGTTGAAATGTTTGGCACTATCCTCAAAAACATTCACAGGATACTTAGAGATATGCATAGAATGTATCCTCTTAATTGTGTCTGATGAGCCCTAGAACAGAGCATAAAGTCAAAAGGAAGAAAAAGACAGGGTTTTATAAAGATGATGGCACTGAAATGTGGTCTTGCAGGAAATGGGGAGAGGGTTTCACGGATGGAGGAAAAGGATAATGGGCCTTCTAGGTAAAGGCAGCATGAAATGGATAAATAGAATGGAATAAAATTGCAAATGCAAGTGAATTTCTGACCAGATTTGAATGGATCTTAAAAGGATGCCAAGGAATTTTGACTTCTTATAAGAATAGAATATTTTCATTATTCTGAGTGACATATGCAAACATGTTTTTTACTCTGTATTAATTTTTTCCTCTCATGACGTTGGCTGAAGTGGTGTGATTTACTCTAATTTTTGTAGTAGAGGAAATGAAATATATTAAATCCATGAGGCACACTATGAACCTTCTGTCCTGAATTTCTTCCCTGAATTTTGATGCATTGCCTTCTTTAAGGAAATTTATTATTGTTTATTATCAATAAATACAATTATATGCACTAGCAAAATAAAGGTGGAAGGCTGGACATTTATCTCACCAAAGAGAACAAATAATCTAGAAGAATAATCTTTGGTGATTCTTTTGAAATTTGAAGAAGATGAAAATAAAACCACTATCATGATGCCCAAAGAACTTTTAGATATACCAGTTGGACACCATAGAGTAGATAGGTAGTGTAAACATTAAAGATATACTGCCAGTGTTGGACATTTTAAGCATTTTGGTCCCAAAGCTGGGGTGAAGGAAGCCATGAACTTGTAAATATCCAAGTCTTTGTTCTGTGGGGTGAGGTCTGATTTGAAAGGCCCTGCAAAGAAAGAGGAAATCCTGGGGCTTTTCATGAAAGAGCCATAATTAGGTGATCTGTCTCCAGAAAAGGAAAGTGTTGCAGCCAAGAAGATAGAGCCAGAGACTGGGAGTCAAAAGCCCACTAAAACTGCCAGGGTAAAGCAAAAATGAAAAGGTAAGTTTGGGTAGGCAATGAAGATGGAAGCATTATGGAACAAATTTGAACTGGCTGGGAAAATTCAAAACTAAGGCCCTAAATACAAGGATCTGCCCGAGTTTTTCTTTCATGTAGGCTCAGATGTGTTACAAGGGAACAAGAGGAGTTTAAAATACCTACTACGGAGCTATTAATCTGAGCCACCAAAAGTAATAGGACCAGTAATTCTAATATTAGTGTATTAGTAACGCTAATAAAAGTGGTAATATTATTTAGGCAACTATATATTTATATTGCAGAGAATAATTTTAGTCACAAAAATAAGAAGTATAAAAGAAACTATTTTTATGATACTGCATTTGTCTCTTGAGCTCTCGATACACAAAGAGATAATTCAGTGTTTCCCTCCCCTCTCTCCCTCCACCCCCGGAACTGTCTTTTAAAAAAAAAATAATTCCTGCTTAGAAGAAAAGAAAAATGTAGGAATATATGACCAAATGAATGAGTTTTAATTTTCACAGAAGCTATAGAAATCTGTTGAATTCCTTGGATCAAAAAGAGTCATAAAGTATATAAGAATGGAGAGAAACTGGTGAAGCCTGAGATGGAGAAACTGGATCTAAAGCTACTACAGAGGCAAAGGTAGAAAGCATTCAGACATGGCCCAATTCAAATTTAAAGCACAGCTTGATTTGCTGCACCTAGCATTTGCACTATTCAGTGCCTCCTTATCATTCATGGACCTACCAGTTGCTATTGAGTAAGCAGAATATATCATTCATACTAGGATCATTAACCATAGCCAGCTGTTGTGCTGGCTTAGGGATGGCCTGAGTCAATCCACATATGACTACCCATGAATACAACACAGTTGCCAATAGGAAGGACATTTTTGGAATTATGGGGTAAGTAATGCACCTCCAAATATCTACTCCTCCATAAAAGTCATGACAACATTGGCAAAAATTGTCAAAATCAACTTTTTCCAAACTCTGAAATTAAACAAAGAGTTGCAATTTTTTTAAATCAAGAAAGGCAGCTAAATTTTGAAAATATAGCTAATTCTTTGAGAAAAGTCAATAGAGATTCAGAGACCTGTGGGACACTATCAAATGTACCAACGTATGCATGACGGAAGTCCCAGAGAAGAGGCCGCAGAGGGGGCAAAAAGCATATTTGCAGAAATAATGTCTGAAACCGTTCCAAGTTTGGTGAAAACTATTAACATTCATATCCAAAAGGCTTCATAACTCAAACTAAGATAAATCCAAGGAGTTTCATACCTTGATTCATCATAGTCAAACTTTCAGAAGCCAAAAAGAAAGAATAATGAAAGCAGTAAGAGAAAAGTACTCAGGATGTATGAGGAGTTCTCAATAATACTTACTGTTGACTTCTCTTCAGAAATCATGAAGACCAGAATAGAGTAGGAGGATGTATTGTAACTGCTAAAAGAAAAAGACATTAACCATACCCAATAAGACTAGTCTCCAAAAAAGAAATTTAGATATTCTCACATACAGAAATACTGAGACAAGTCATTGTTAGCAGAACTACTCTAAGTGATATATTAAAGCAGTCTTTCATTCTTGAACTGAAAAGATACTAGATTGTAACTCAAATGTACATGAAGAAATAACACCAGTAAAGATAATTAAGTATGTAATTGTAGAAGAAAATATAAACATATTTTGTTTCTTTTCTTTTATCATACTTAAAAGACAACTATGTGAGAGCAATAATTATAATACCATGTTGATGGGCTTGTATTTAATAAGATAGAATGTGAATAACAATAGTAGCACAAAAGAAGGGGGAGGTGGGACTACATCAGGGCAAAGTTTTTGTGTACTATTGAAATTAATTTTAACTAGATTGTTTTGAGATGCTAATTGTAATCACCAGGGAAACTGTGAAGAAAATAAATTTAAAAATGTAAAAGAAAACACAAGGGAACTATCATAGTATAAAATATCTGTTTAACACAACAACAAAGGTAGAAACGATGGAATTAAGGAAGTTTCCTTACACCATCCAGAAATTAACTCAAAAGAGATCAGAAACCTAAATGTAAGAGCTAAAACTATAAAACATACAGTAGAAATATAGAAGTAAATGTTCAAGACCTTGAGTTAGGCAAAGGTTTCATAGATATAACACCAATAGTACAAGTAATAAAAGAAAAAAATAGGTAGATTAAGGCTTATTCAATTTTAAATTTTTTCTTTTGTTTTAAAACTTCTCAAGAATATAAAAAGGCAACTTACATGATGGGAGAAAATATTTACCAATCATAAATCTGATAAAGACCTAGTCCCCAGAAAATATAAAGAACTCAAAAATAAAAAAAGATAAGAAATAACCCAATTAAAAACAAAGTTTATAAATACACATTTATTTAAAGAAGATATGACCAATTTATAACCAATAAGCACATGAAAAGATGTTAAACATCAGTTACTGGAAAAATCAAAACCACAATGAGATATTACATTCAATGCAATCCCTATTAAAATATCATTGACATTTTTCACAGAGCTGGAACAATAATCTTAAAATTTATATGGAACCAGAAAAGACCTCAAATTGCCAGGGGAATGCTGAAAAAGAAAACCAAAGCTGGGCACATCACAATGCCTGACTTCAAGCTATATTACAAAGGTATGATCATCAAGGCACCATGGTACTGGCACAAAAACAGACACATTGGTCAATGGACTAGAATAGACACCCCAGGAATGGACCCTCAACTCTATGGTCAGCTAATCTTTGACAAAGCAGGAAAGAACATTCAATGGAAAAAAAGACAGTCTCTTCAATAAATGGTACTGGGGAAAATTGGACAGGCAAATGCAGAAGAATAAAGCTAGACCATTCTCTTATACCATACACAAAGATAAACTGAAAATGGATGAAAGATCTAAATGTGAGACAGGAATCCATTTAAATCCTAGAGGAGAACACAAACAGCAACTTCTTCGACATTGGACAAAGCAACTTCTTACAAGATACGTGTTTAAAGGCTAGGAAAATAAAAGCAAAAATAAACTTTTGGGATTTCATCATGATAAAAACCTTCTGCACAGTAAAGGAAACAATCAACAAAACTGAAAGCTATGGAATGGGAGAAGATATTTGCAAGTGACATTACAGATAAAGGGCTGGTATCCAAGATCCATAAAGAACTTCTCAAACTCAACACCCAAAAAACAAATAATGCAGTCAAAAAATTGGCACAAGACATGAACAGACACTTCTCCAACCAAGACGTGCAAATGGCCAATAGACACATAAAAAAATGCTCCACATCACTTGCCATCAGGGAAATACAAATCAAAACCACAATGAGTTACCACCCTATACCAGTCATAATGGCTAAAATTAGCAACACAGGGAACAACAAATGTTGGCAAAGATGTGGAGAAAGGGGAACCCTCTTACACTGTTGGTGGGAAGCAAGCTGGTACAGCCACTCTGGAAAACAGTATGGAGGTTCCTCAGAACATTAAAATAGAGCTACCCTATGACCCAGCAATTGCACTACTGGGTATCCTCCCCAAAGATACAGATGGAGTGAAAAGAAGGAGCACATGCACCCCAATATTCATGACAGCAATGTCCACAATAACCAAACTATGGAAGGAGTCGAGATGTCCTTCAACAGATGAATGGATAAAGAAGATACGGTTCATATATACAATGGAATATTACTCAGCCATCAGAAAGTATGAATACCTACCACTTACAACAACATGGATTGAACTGGAGGGTATTATAATAAGTGAAATAAGTCAGTCAGAGAAACAATTATCATATGGTTTCACTCATATGTGGAACATAAGGAATAGGCCAGAGGACGATATGGGTAGTGGGGGAAACTGAATGGAAGAAATCAGAGAGGGAGACAAACCATACAAGACTCTTGACTCCAGGAAACAAACTGAGGGCTGTGGAAAGGGAGGTCGGTGCGGGGGATGGGATAACTGGGCGATGGGCATTAAGAAAGGCAGATGATGTGATGAGCATTGGCTGTTATACTGAACTGATGAGTCACTAAACGTTATATCAAAAACTAATGATGTACTATAACTTGGATAACTGAATTTAAATAAAATAATATCTGTTGGAATTAATCAATGCCAATAAAGTGACATGTTACATAATTGAAAAAAAAGATATTACTTCACACTCATTAGGATGATTATGACAGTCACAAATGTTAGCAAGGATGTGGAAAAATTAACATTCTTATAGATCGTAAAATGGTGAAGCCAGTTTAGAAAATAGGTACTTCTTCAAAAAAGTGAAACATAGAGTTACCATGTGACTCAGCAATTCCACTTCTTGGTGTGTATGTGTGTACTCAAGAAAACTGAAAACATATATCCACATAAAAACTTGTACACAAATGTTCACAGTAGCACTATTCAGAATAATCAAACAGTAGAAACAACACAAATGTCCACTAATTGATAAATAGATAAATAAAATGTACTATATCTATATATGGGGATATTATTTAGACATAAAATGGAATAAACTACTAACACATGATTCAACATGAGTAAATCCTGAGAACACTCTAATTGAAAGAATTTTGAAACAAAAGGCCAAATATTGCGTGATTCCATTTGTATCGAGATGTCTAGAATAGGCAAATATATAAAGAAGGAAAAGTAGATTAGTAGTTGTCAGGGCCTGGAGGGATAGGAGAATCAGAAGTGACCGCTAATATGAAATGGGATTTTTTTTCTTTAAGATGAGAAAATATTCTAAAATTAGATAGTGGTTATGGTTGTACAACTCTGAATATATTAGAAACCACTGGAATTCTGTACTTTAAAAGGGTGAATTTTATGTTATCATAATAAAGGTATTATTCAAAAAATATTACTGTGCTAACTAACAACAGATGGGTTGAGGTTAAGAAGTCTAATCTAGATGCACAGTAGCAGAATTAACGAAGAATAGTGTCTTCTTTAACTTTTGGTAAAAGCAATTAATCTATGCATCTACATTGGAGTATAAAGAATAATCTGTGATTCACAATCACTGCTTGTTATGATTTCCAATATGTGTAGAGATTTTAAGGCAGAATATCTTGATTGTAAATTGTAGTCTAAGGTATTCTGCAGCAATCTGGCTACAATTCATGTAGACGCAAGGCAAATGAAAAATAATACGTTCTTTCTTAATTCTCAACTTATTGCATGTAAAAGCTCTAGAGAGCAACATGAATTACTCTGTTGACAATGATTACACACAGAAAAAAGCTACCAGCCTTCTCCAAAATAAATACAGTTTGTTTAAGTGTTAGTAGTTGGTTTACTATTTGGTTGAGGTATGGATTCAATAATACCTACTAATTAGAACTATGTATTAAGCAACATAAAATTGACCCAAATTATCACTGTTGATCACAAAATTTTAAGGTACTTGCATGAAGTAGACAAAAAAACAAACAGTATAAAGTATATTCAGTGAGAAAGATCTCTAGATGAACACAAGATCATGGGCAAAATGAACATTACAGAGAAATACTGTCTCCATTGCTCTCAGTCCTGTGTTCCCAAGTATCTTAATAAAGTTAGATGTCCTAAAATTGAGAATGGGAAGAAATACTGGCAATAAAATCCCAACAAATAAGCAACTCCTAGTGATCCCTAATTAACTCCTGTTGCTTATTTTAAGAATTATTTCAAGTCTTACTTATAAAACATTAGATGGAATTCAAAGTTGACAAAATGAAATAGACTTGAACTGACTCTGTATTCTATAAGGGATTTTCTTATAATGGTTTAAAAAAAAGGAATCTTGACTGTTCTTCATTCAAAAACAAATGAAGTCAGAAAATGAAGCAAGTCTAGTTGTATCCTAATGTTTAAAACACATGTGCAACTATGAATGTACATGTAAGCACACACAAGTAGACATACACACATTTTAGCAAATCATTCACAATATGACACTATGAAGAAACACACTGAGGTTAAGAATGCTCACCTACTTAAGTTATATGTGGCTCTTTGCAATATTTTATCCTTTTGCTTCCTTTACTGACTTGACATTATAGCTTCATAGCATCTAAGCAATATTATCTTTCACCATTGTTTGCAAAGCTTTAGTCTCAGGTCATGATCACAGGGTCATGATCACAGATTTCATGTTCAGCAGGAAGTCTGCCCAAGATTCTCTCTTTCGCTCTCCCTCTGTACCTCCCCGCCACTCTGTTGCACTTCCTCTCTCAAATAAATAAATCTTTTAAAAAAGATTTTTATTTATTTATTTGTCAGAGAGAGAGAGAGAGAGCACAAGCAGAGAAAGTGGCAAGCAGAGGGAGAAGCAGGCTCCTTGCTGAGCAACAAGCCTGATGCAGAAGTAGATCCCAGGACCCTGGGATCATGACCTGAGCTGAAGGCAGATGTGTAGCCAACTTAGCCATGCAGGTATCCTTCAAATAAACAAATCTTTAAAAAAATTTAATGAGTTATGACCTATCATAAACATTCACCAAGAAAAATAAAGATCTCAAGTGTCATTTATGTGACATTTTATAATTACTGAGAATTGTTCCATTTATTTATTATTTTTGATTTTCATAATTTCCCCATTAGGAAGGCTGAGTAGGTATCTCTAATTTACTTTTGTTTTCAAGAAATTCAGAGCCATACAATAAATGGAATTGCCAAAAGTGATACCTTACCCTGGAGGTTTATTTTAAAAAAATTTTTTTTAATTTTTAAATTCTGTATATCCACAATCTGGGAACATTTTTAAGAGAATTTTTAGAGAATTTACTTTATGTTAAGTTGGTATTTTAATTCTTGTCTGTTTGTAGTAAATACACACAAAATATTCAAATAAATCTCTGGAACACATCTGTTTCCTGTTCATTGTGCACATCATATTATACGCTTTTGGAATGAAAAGTAGCATTTAAAAACCTCAAGAAATGACAATAGCAGCAGTGATGATGTTTTTCAGCTCTTACTGATAATGTGGGAACTGATTATTTATCTCAAAAGCTTTTTATAAAATTATGCACACTTTGGAACATATTCAGTTAGAAAATAAACCTTGAAATGATGAACCTTGAAACCAAGAGCGATAAAGAAGTGTTTCAAGAAAGAACTCAGTGATTTTTAAACATGCTAACATTTCCTAAATGCTTGCTCAGTTTCTTTTTTTAATTCTATGATGCTGTCACAAGTTGATTCCTGTATGCAATATATATTGTTCTATCATTTAGGTAACACAGGTGGTTGAAGCACCAGAACTCATTTTTACTTAAATTGTTACACAAATTTTAAATAGTTATATTTGGGGAAAGTTACTAACTTTTGATTTGGAAAAAAATATTATAGTTTGCCTTGGTTCTTAATTTGCTAAATTAATAAATCTTTGTTTAAACCTTAAAAATATGATTTGAAAATTAGAATTTTTTGACAAGAAAAATGTCTAACTTAATTTATTTGAAATAGAATCTATTTATTATTCAAACATACATCAGACATCAAGAACCAAAACCAAAACCAAAAACCAAAAAACTGTACTAAGACACATAAGAAACTGGCTCTTTCTCCTTTTCTCTACCTTACTTCCACTTCTTACCTCCTTCAAGGGAAGTTTCTGTAGTCTGGTTATTTTCTGTAGAAATCAAGTATCCCTCATTAGGAATGAGGCCTTTCTGGTCACATATATAAATATATGTATGTATGTATGTATGTATATGCATGTATTTATCTCCCAATCTGCCCCAGTCTCCCAATATGACCAGCAGATAATAGAAGTTACAGCCAGCTGGGAGTTCATATGCGATTCATGAGAGGGGCTGTTTTCAAAGATATAGTAATGGCTGGGGGAACCAGGAAGGCAGTGGAACCATGAACTATTCCCACTCCTAGGCCTCCAGGTACAAACGAAGGAGACGGCATTTTCAAGAGTCTTGGAAGGCAGTGGGTGTCCAGTAGAAGCTGTCTTTATAGAAGGAGGCAGCCAGTAGTGTGGAGTGGGGGTGAGGACAGAGCCGAGGGTGAGAGACAGCCAGGAAGCGCAGCAGGAAATATTTACTTTCTCCTTTCTTGTGCTCTCTCTGACATCCTGCCTGAGGCTCCTATTGGCCTAACCCTCTAGAGGGCAAGGGGACATGGGTAGTGCCATTGATAGGGTTCAGTCTACCCTGGGACACACAGAAAAGTGGAAAAGGGCAAAGAATGGATCTGGGGATGGGTAGCAAATGGAGAATAACCAACCACCATCTCCAGCGTTTCATTTTATTAGTCTGTCTGCCTAACTTCCTAGGTGAGTTGACTTCTCACAACTTTGTGCTCTGACTTAAGTAAGCATTTCTTCCTCAAAGGCTGGTACAATGATTTATCCGTGGGGTCACCTGACTATAGTAGGCAAGGCCTCCCTTTGTCCTTGCTTTCAAGCCTTGGCTCCAAATTATTGGTGGTGGTGCTGTGGGGTGTGAATTTTCTCATAAGTGCCTCTAATTTTAGTCGTTCCATGTCTCAGAGTTAATTTATGAGGATGGATCAAAGTCAAGGCCATAATCTTGAAGCAGAGTTCTGGGGGGTTCTTATACAGAGTTTGATTTGCTCTGATGGGCTACAGCCCTCTTAGCTAATTTCAATTAGATACGGACTTTGATTATTGTATTGGCCTGTACCTCAAGACTGATAACAGTTCCTCAGAGGTTCCCAGGGACTTTGGTTGTGCTCAAAGCACCAATAGGCATATTCCAGTTAGATGAAAATATAGAGACTAGAAGGGCCCTTGTCCCAAACTCTGAAATATTGTTTCTGTAAAATAAAAATATTTGAAACCAAATTCAATGCTCAATCTTGTTTAATACTGGAAATTCAGACAATATACACTCCTCAATTTTGTGAAAAAGTGTACTTGAAATAAACTTTCCTGTGTTACATTTATGTGCAGCCCTGGTTCTAATTTTATGAAAGAAAACTGCTTAGCTAAAGGCACTGGAATCACCCCTAAAAATGCATCTGATTGATATCATATCATGGAAACATGAACTAATATGAAAATAATTAAATATTATTAATGAATCTTATTTTTCAATGTTTTAAAGGTTGTTTAAATTCACTTCTCTAGGAAGTCAGGGAGAACACTGTGGCCAACACATGGAATTAACTGATACATTCTACTGAATGACACCATTAATCCAATGAGACTCTAGAAGAATGAAATTGTTTCAAAATATGAAGACGATTATGACCAATACTATGATTGCTATTACTGGAAAAATGTCCTTCTATAGTCTTTCCCTTATGTCAAAAATACAGTGATAAAGTTGAAGAGGAAAATACAAGAAGAGAATGCTTTAAAAGAAACTTCGAAATGTACAAATAAAGGGAATAAGGCTGTTAGATTGTTCTGCTATTGAATGAGCCACTCTTGAGATCCTACTGCTCAAAAACGATCTGGTCTATCAAGATTTACATAAGGAAAGATCACAAAATCTCAGCTGAAACCCTCTTGTTTTTAAATTCAGATTTTTATTGGTTCATTTCTCAACACGAACTCTGAGGACTTCTTTTAAGTGCGGGAGTAGGGAAAGGGTTGGGGATATAGAGAGTAAGGGTGGGGACATGTTAGGGGGAGATCTGGTTACTTCGCAGGCAAATCAAAGGAAGTGGAGACAGATCAGGGCTACCTAATGGCCCCACAACCTGCTGTCTCATAGCACAAAATACTGGAGAAAACAGTGAGGATGTTTTCTAAGCAGCTGAACGAGTGTGGTCATGAAATGTTCACATGCAGGAATAGGAATCCGGGGCTACCTTTCCAAATGTGAAAAATCTGGAGGTGGGCAAAGAGAATAAAAATCGGTGCTTTTGTTTTATTTTGAGGATGCTGATTAAAAGCTAAATTACAAACAGAAGAACACAGCAGATTAGAGGATTGGGGCAGAAATCTGGTGTCAGAGAGAGGCTGGTGCTAGAAGGCTTTCTTTGTTTAAATTTAGTTTGCAACTCTAATTTAAAACTGGTTATATATCTCAATAAACCCTTTAAACCTATTTATCAGTAGGACCTGTCACATTTGTTAAAAATTCAGGAACTTACAAGAGGTTTCAGAATTTAGCAGAGTATATGAGAAGCTTGGGCTTTAATTTCTGGATTCAGTGGTTTAGTAAATACTTACGAAGCACCTACTACATGAAAAGCATTATAAACCACTATAAAAATATTTGTCATTTAATATAAATTTTTCTCTGTTCCAGAACCTTTAATTGAATAAGAGTCTTTCATGCTGTGTGTGTGTCTATGTTTTAGATGTTTTGTTATATAAAAATGGAACGACTTATCAATGTGTTTTGTAAAGATAACTTTTCTAGCAAAAAGCCATGACCTGCTGAAAAACTTTTGGACAGCTACACAGTAACACAAAAAGTCAGCCTTGTAAACAGGATTTCTGGAAGTTTGATTTATAAGGTCCTCCACCCATTTTCCTGTCACACAGGATATAGTGGATTTTGTTGAAATGCAATGTGACACTAAGTAACTGGCAGTCACTGAATGTGTTGCTTATTATTTGGATCACTCTATAGAGCTACATTTACAGGAAATCAAATAGCCTTTAATATATATACTGTATTGATATCAAATAATAAATATAGTCAAACTTTTGTTATTAAACTATTCAAGCATAAAGACTAATATTTCATGCATGTCAAGGATGGCTTTGTTTTTTAAAAATTCTGTACTCATAGTGTAGTACATAGTTAATCACTTCCTATGAATCAGAATTAAGACCTAAGATCCTGTTTTATTTAATCATTGCCTCTTAACATAAGTTCTGCTGTGAGCTGTCATTTAACAGTGGACCTTCTTCAGGGTTGTCGATGACTTAGTGGGAGTGCAACAATATATTTTTAAAATTTATTTATTTATTTATTTGACAGAGAGAGAGGTCACAAGTAGGCAGAGAGACAGGCAGAGAGAGAGGAGGAAGCAGGCTTCCTGCTGAGCAGAGAGCCCGATGCAGGGCTCCATCCCAGGACCCTGAGGTCATGACCTGAGCCGAAGGCAGTGGATTTAACCCACTGAGCCACCCAGGTGCTCCCCTTTTTAAAAAAATTTTATTTATTTATTTGACAGAGAGAGAGAGAGCTCACAAGTAGGCAGAGAGTCAGGAAGAGAGAGAGCAGGACGCAGGGCAACAATACATTTTAACCTAATAGCTTATCCAAGTCACATTTGGTTGTTATATTATAGAATTTTGTATTCAGAACCAAGATTTTACATGTTGTTGGCTAATATATCTACTATATTCTGTATTATGATGGAGTTTTGTTCTTTTGACCATAAGTTACTAAAAATTATTAATCATATCTATTCTCTTTTGTTTTTGACTGTGTCCACAATTGTAGGGCAGGTTTGGGTACAGATTTAAGATTATTTGGCTTTATGTGCTATATTCATTAAACATTATTCTATTAGCTAAGTGACTGCTACTTTCAGGTAGGAAGGTTTGCACAGATATCCATCCATTCATTCATTTACTCTTCAGAATTTATTGAGCACCTGTTATATCCCAACTCATTTTTAGGTAGTAAATAAGAGAGATACAGTCTCTGCCATCATGAACCTTATCATTTGTTGGAAGGAAATAAACAATAAACAATACACGGATGTATAAGAAAACATGTCACATAGTAATAAATTTTACACAGATAATTATAATAGACTGGCTACTTTCATTTAGATAGTTAGAAAAGACCTGTCTGAGAAAATGACATTTAATGTGTTTTTTGAATGAAGACAGCCTTGCGAAGTTCACTTAGGTATCACCTGTTTATATGAAAAGCAGAATCAAAAGTAAACTTAAAGCAAATAAAATCTTTTTGTGCCACAAATTTTTCCTTATCCATTCCTGCATGAATATACACATCTCTGGCCAAGAAGACTGGTGAGTGTGTGCAGATATGGAACAAAAATGATTATCAGAAAAAAAAAAATACATCCAGGAGTAAGTTGTATTAAAGGTGAGTTATTTGCAGAGGTGGATATAAAGTAAGAATGAGCCATAGCATGAAAACATGGAGGTTGCAGAAAGAGGGAGAACAAGAAAATTAAACAGCAGTTTCCTTTTATTTTCCATCTCTCTACCCATTGGGCCTAGAGCTGCAAAGGATCAGTAAAAGGATGCCCTGAGTACCATCAGCTATCTGTGTAGGGAGAGAGAGGAACTGCTAAGAGATTTAAGTCATTTGCATCCATGGTTAGTAGCATCGTTTTATTCAGAATCTAATACTATATGTTATATTATTAAACTGTAACTTTAGGGGTGCCTGGGTGGCTCAGTGGGTTAAGGCCTCTGCCTTCGGCTCGGGTCATGGTATCGGGGTCCTGGGATGGAGCCCCGCATCAGGCTCTCTGCTCGGCAGGGAGCCTGCTTCCTCCCTTTCTCTCTGCCTGCCTCTCTGCCTATTTGTGATCTCTGTCTGTCAAATAAATTAAAAAAAAAAAAAACTGTAACTTTAAAAAATCAAATTATGTGTATCTAAGAGTTAATTTTTTAACCACAAGAAAAGCAACAATCCAGTTATAGCCAGACTCTCTCCCTTCACAATAGATTTTTTTTTTTTTTTTTTTGGTGGGAGAAAAGTATTAGTGCTTATATGAAAATACCAGTTTCTTTTTTAAACTGTGGCTTCTCTATCTTTTGTATTAGTCTAAATGTGAAGTTCCCAAGCCTTGTTAAGATGCATTTTTTTAATCTCAGATTTGTATCTAAATGGCTCTTTGTAATTGGACAAAATAAAATTGTGTGAACAAATTTGATTATTACATGAAATGCCTAAGACTCAGTTAGGAAAATCTATGAACAAACTTGTTTCTAATTTCTTGTCTGTGGTACATAAACTGAAGCTGCAGAAAAATTAACCAGGTAAAGTTGGGTCATGCTCAGAGTTCAGCATCATGCCAGACAGAATTCAAAACAATAATGTGAAGTGTTCACAGACACAAAAATATATCCAGCATATGAAGTCCCAGACCAAGCTTGAAGCCCCAGGCAGGTCGGGAGCACCAGCCCCCCAGTATTGACCCGCACCTCCTTGTCTGGCCTCAGGGCTCTGGAGAGGCAGGAAGTCCTGGCTCGGGACACCACTCCCCAGGAGATCTGGGGACACCACTCCCCAGGAGACCGCCAAACTTGGGCCCCACTGGATTGCACTTTGAACCCATGGGGGTGGAGAGCTGGCAATTTGGAAAGACAGGATTTGAGGATTCTGCCATAGGGGTGTAGAAATCATCACATGCCCCCCAGGTGGGAAGGGCTTCCCCCAGGATTAGGTGTGATCAGTGGGAAAGGAAGTGCCAATAATCTGCCAGCTTCCCAGGGGTGGTTGGGCTTGATTCCCACAGCCTTCTTCTGATTCTCAGTTAGGGCCCCACGTGCCCCTCCTCACCTGGAAGTGCCAATGCATTGCCCTGGGGACTAAAGAGGAGAGGGTGACTGGCCTGTGAACTTGGGAGTGGAGAGCGCTGCCTCAAAGAGGGAGCCTGTAGGGGGCATTGTGGCCCAGTGACAAAATAATTGGACCCTGATGTCCCCAACCTTGCTGCTGTCTCCCCTCAGTTTTCCTTTCTAAATGTCCTTTCCCCATCTGCTACCTTCATATCAAAGGTTTTTGTGTTTTATTTCGGTCTTATTTCCCCCCCCCCATTTTTTGTCGTTGTTTCTTGTTTTGTTTTTCTTTGGGGGGCGGGCGGGGGGGTAGTGTTGGTGGTGGAAACCAGAGACAGACACTGGTGCTTGGAGAGTCTCTTAAATTATACTTAATAACAACTTTTTTTGTATAAATAAAGGAAAATGGGAAAAATATGTTTGGTCTTTAGAAATGGGAGTGTGGAATTCATTAATGTTTTGAGAATGTGTGGGTTCAATTTAAAAGGTCTGTTTATGAGGATTACCTTTAATCTAGCCTTCCCTAGAAAAAAGGGGGACAGGAAAGACATTGCATTATCTTGAACAGAAAAAAACAAATCTTGTGATACTGCATTTTAAGACGGTGTTACACGGAGAGGATAGGTAGCAGAGCATCTTGGTGTGCTTCTGTTGAACGTCTTCATGTTTCATTGTTGAAATTATCAATCTGCTTTCAGGAAATAATTAATTTAATAACCTTTATTATGCCCCTTATGGAAAAATAAATCTATGCAAATTAGAAAATAAATAAATATTATAAAAATTAGAAAGTAAGTAAAGTATACAAATTAGACAGTAAATAAAACAATGGTCTTGCCATTAAGTGAATGTTTAGAGCCTTTAAAATGGTTTTTGATGCCTATGCGTATATAGGGATATTCGTAAAACTGTGACCATGCTATGCATACCATGTTCTTGTAATCTGTTTTTTCTTATGTAATTTAGCTATGTAATCTCTTTTTTATGAACATATTTTGACACCATTGAATATACTGAAATCATCATTTTTAATTGCTACATTATAGGGGTGCATGGGTGGCTCTGTGGGATAAGCGTCTGACTTTTGGTTTTAGCTCAGGTCACGGTCCCCGGGTCATGAGATCCAGTCCAGTGTCAGGCTCCTCACTCAGTGGAGTCTACTTGATTCTCTTCCTCTCCCTCTGCCCGTCCCCCTGCTCTCTCTCTCAAATAAATAAGTAAAGTCTTTAAAAGTTACTACATTTTATTGCCTGAAAAGAAATATACATCTAATCACTGAAGTCATTTTCAATTTTTATTAAAAATAATGTTTTAATGGACCTAATCAGGGGTAACAGTGCAATAAAAGTACACATGATGGAAATGCAATGCAGTCCAGAACGTCAGTGAAAACATCTCAGAAGCTTAAACTTCTAAGCTGACATATGAAAGCTGAGAACTGAGAAAACCATCTGTAAATGATGAAGAAAGATCCAGCCTAGGTTAGACATCCTTTCTCTTTATTCTTAATGTTCTTTAATCATTAAATTAGTAGAATATTCTTTAAATGCTTTCTTGTTCTCCTTGTCCTTCTGAATTCAGAAATAAGTTATTTTACTCTTTTTCTCTCTGCCATATTAATAACAATGTGGTTATTTTTATAGGCACAATAAAAATGGTCTTCCTTTTCTTAGTATATAACTGAACAAACTAATTATACAACCGAATTGCTTGCATTTTCTTGAGTCCCATATATGGGAACAGTTTCATTTACTAAGGTACAGCAAGTTCATTCTTAATGAATAAGGATTATATTTCATTTGTGGAATCAGTGCCTATAAAGCCTTACCAGAAAGCTGGTCAGATGTCTGTTCTATGGCTGACAAAGTTAGCCATAGAGGTGATAAATGAGATCACTTCCTATCAGCCTAAGAACACTGCAGATTTGGGTATCTTGAAAACAGAAGTCAATTGACATCTACCTCATATTTTCTCTTCAGAATCTTAAAGTCCATTCCCAAGTCTTCTCCACAGAACCTCAAGAAGTGACTGTGGAATATAGAATTATAAACTATGCCCCTTGAGCTAGGCACAGTAGTTAGGAGAACCCAAGCAATATCAAAGACCAAAAGGTAAAATAGTAAAGAAACTCACAAGATGAAAATTAAGCATTTTGATTTAAGCTAGGGACAGAAAAAATAGTAAAGATTAAGTAAGGATCCAACATAAAAGATAAATTTCATAACATCATAACATCATAACACAGTTAAACATCATAACACAGATAAACATCATAACACAGTTGTGAAAAGGGCCATGTCATGAGCCAGAGAAGATACAGAGAAATCAGAATTCCTAGATCACACATAGCAACATACCAGTTAAGTTGGTTTTAAAATAGTGTTTCTTCTGTCACTTTAGTCATGAATCAAGCTGAAATTGTGGGCAAAGTTGTATTAATACTTGTTTATTTTAGGTTGCTTAGGATTTTGTCAACTGGTTTTGTGTAGGTTATAGGAAATTGTCAGCATATGAGGTATCTCTTTTGTCTGTTGCTTCTATTTTGGGTGAGGTTAGGTAAGTGACATTTTACTGTGGCAAATAAGAATTGCAGCATGCAAGAAACAGGTCCACAAAAGCTAGTGGGAAATAAGAGGAGCTAGAAGTTGGAAAGAAATATTCTAAGGCAGATCAATTGTGGCCACCTGACTCCCTGTGCAGAATGAAAAATCTAGCAGTATTTTAAGAACAGGATGATGAAATATTTGCCAGCAAAAAGCTGACAGCTTTGATAAAAAAGATGATGATGAAAAGAGATGATGGAAATATGTGACAAAAGAGACCAAAGAAGCATTCATAGGGTTATTCACGCCCCAAAGCATGTTAGTATGCCTACTATCCACATTCATCAGGCAAGTATTAATATGAGTTTTCCAAGCTGGGTTCAAGTAATGACATGACAAAGGAAATTACCAATGTCATAGTTTTTATAGTCCTGACCATAGCTTTACAGTGTATGGAGGAATTACAAGAAAAATATGGACAATTTGCTTATTTTATTTTTGCATAGTGGGTTGGATAGGAGGTGGAAATGTGTTGAACAGAATTTAAAGTATATGTTGATATCATGGAATTTTTGGAGTTAAGGAGATTTGTTGTAAATTAAGGTCCATTACCAGAGGAAGTTCTTAAGATACAATAATATGAAACACACTTAAAGTTTTGGCAGAAATCCTTGGAAGATACACCTCAAAGTCTTTCTAGATAATCACAAATCTGGTGTACCTACATGCCTCAATGTCCAAAGTAACTGATGAAACTGTAAGTTACCTTCTCTCAACAAGTTGACACACGAAACCTAGAATTCTGGAGATGTGTCTATGAATCTTATAATTAGCAAAATTTAAAATAAAATAAAACTATTGAAATATTTAGCTCTGTGACCAAACTGGGCAGACACAGCATAAACTATTTTAATACACCTGAACATCACCATGAATGATGTTAACCTAGATTTAGAATTGGGATGAGCCCCGAAAAAAAGTTCTTCAACCGTTCTTTAAATGCCAATACTATGTTCTCACTACTTGATGAAAACTGATCAGTTAGTAGTACTAGGTCAATTAAGAAAAATACCTTCTGAATTTGAAAAATTGATTAAACCATTTTTGGGTTACTTTGGCCTGTTTCACTCATTTATTGAGTTATATTTTAACACTATTATCATTAAAGGGCTCGTGAAGCCCACTCTTGTGAATTTTCTGGTCATAGGACCTGCTATAGAAAACCAGGTAGAACAAGGGACCATTGGGTAAATGAGGCTCTATTGATTATAACAACGTAATCTAATTTGGCATAATACTTTTATTCAGAAAGAAAACAATCACCAGGCCAGAAGGGGCAGGTTTAGGGAATATTAATACCATTTCTTAAGGGCCCAAATCATCTCATCTTACCTCTCTGCTTCTCTCTGGCTGTCTCTTCAATTCTTATTATCTGGTCAATCTCATAAAAATTTAGAAATTGAAATTTTACAAATATAAAATTAAAAATATTTTAAAAACCGAACATCTAAAAGAGAGCATGTCTGGTTGTTTTAGTGAAAAGCCAGACTACTTCATGGCTCAGAGGCTAATCTATGTTGCAGTGCTCTTGGGCTAAGTACCCAGGAATGTCCCCAAGAATGACTACTTCTCTGCAAATGACAGCTTAGAGCTATTTTATTGAACATGTAGTTTATGGATGTTTGTGTGTGTTTATGAGATGGGTTAGTGGTGACCAAGGAAGTTTCTGAGACATTAGGCATGACACATATGTCTACTATGGGTTAGCAGCCTTACTAATAAATATTCTTCAGAAGAAAAAACAAACAGGAAGCTAGTGGGTTTCAGTTACTCTCTATGAAGTGAGTTAGTAATCATGACTACAAAACAGAAATGACAAACTCAAAGAAGGCCATGGACTGGAGTTTGGAAGAAATCCATCTTGGTTGTTTTCCCACAGGTACACATCATGTGCATATTAAAACATATAGGGATACTCTTCATTTCTTCCAAATAAATATGATTCTTCCAGTTTTCTTCCTTGAATTCATTACATCTCATTTTTGCTCTCATTTTTGATGGTCACATGGGGACAGAACTATTTTGCTATAGTTAAATAAAAATGCAGATCGAATTAGACGATAAATGAAAGTTGACATGTGTTAGTGAAAGGTTGGAGAGAATTGGGGTGAACAGGAAACTCTAGTATGTATAAAGGGATTCATGCTGTATAGATTTCATAATTATTATTTAAGAATATGGGCTTAGTGTAGCAATGTCTTCCAGTGTTTTAAAAGAAGTTACAAATTCAGAATGTTTTAAGATTAGAAATTATCTAATTTTTATATGTTGGCTTCCTCCTCTTCCCCTTTCAATTCTTCAAGGAAAACCTATTTGGGGGCTGGAAACCACCCTTAGGTCTCCAGCTTGTTACCATCCCTGGAAGAAGACAAGGTAAAGATTTCCCTTTCCTTTTATTTTTAAGTAATTTAGTAACTCTCTCTCTCTTCTCTCTCTCTCTCTCTTAAATAGTGATTAGAAAAATGGGCTTGTTTGGGGATGGAAAGGGAGTTGGGTGCCAGGGAACCTCCACTCTACTCAACAGATTTTTGGGTAGATATTCTCCACATAATAAAGTAAATTTTGAGAACTAAAAAAAAAGGCGGGGGTGAATCCTTGAGAGTCAGAATTAAGAAAAAAGAGATAAGCAGAAAAGAGTTACGAAATATCTATTTTTGTTACTAACTACGTGACTTTGGGCAAGTCATTTCTCTTGTGTGTAAATTGTTTGAAACTGTGGAATTTAAGTGCTAGGCTAGAACACAAGTTCTCAAACTTGCTTGACATTAGAAAGTCAGCAGTTAAAATTCTGGTTGATTTTTATTATCTTTAAGGAGAGATTGTACTAGTGGAAAATCTGGTTAGATAGAAGCAAAATATAATCACAACCATTTGCATGTGGCCATAATAAATAAAGCTGTTGCAATAACTATTTCTGGGTTTTTATATTTTTATCTATTTGCTTCTTGCTTATTCACTTTTGACATCTGTTGGTACTTGTTAGTTGGTAAACGACTGTGGAGCCAATATCTTAAGAGAAATCATAAGAAAAAGTTTAATTGAGAATATTATCTCTATCAACTTCCTGTTTCTGCAAATTAGGAAAAAATATTGCACTATTCAATTTTGTGGTGGGAAATCTTGGTCAAGTCATTGTGGGAACATACTTTTGGACACTAGAGTAGGTTCCCTAAGGCCTCTTCCAGCTGTAATATTCCATGCATCTACATTTTTCAAATATGGCTAAGTGGGATCTTAGTTGGAGAGAAATTTTTTAAAAATGAAATATAGATGTCCATAATCCCACCCCCTTCTCCCAAACCCCCTCCCCCCAGCAACCCTCAGTTTGTTTTGTGAGATTAAAAGTCACTTATGGTTTGTCTCCCTCCCAATCCCATCTTGTTTCCTTTATTCTTCTCCTACCCACTTAAGCCCCCATGTTGCATCACCACTTCCTCATATCAAATAAAAAAAAATAAAAAATAAATTAAATATTAAAAAAAAAATGAAATATAGATGTGGGCTACTTTCTGCTAATTGAAATTGAGAAAACAGACATTGGAGGACAAGTGAAATAGTTTAAATGCATGCAAACTGTATTCCAACAATAAACTTTTAGGGGTTTGTCAAATTTGTCTGTAATCAAATCTCTATCTGAAAAGCTTCATTAATTCATTTTATTAATTTTTTTCTGGACCTAGGGGCCACTAAGACATTTTCTACATGCTGGAGATATAACAATGAACAAAACTGAAGAAAATTCCTTTCTTAAGGAAGTTACATTAATGGAAAGAAATATGAAATAAATAAATGCTAAAAAGAGTGTATGAGACAGTGATAAATTTTATGGAGAAAAATGAAGCATAAATAGAGAAAAAAGTATAGTAGGGGCTGTAGTGAGGAGAGAGAATTTAACATAAGGTAATCAGGAAAGGCTTCACTGTGAAGATGACTTTTGAGCAAAGATGGGAAGAAAGTCCGTGTGGGAATCCATGGTAAGAAAGTTAGAGCACAAGGGCCATGAGCAGTAGCATCCCCATGATGTTTAGAAATCCTGTCTGTTTAGAGTAGACTGACTGAGGCTGAGAGCACTAAAAGATGAAATCAAGTAATGTAAGGACTTACAGGCCATTTAGAAAATTTGGCTTTTATTTAGAGATGAAAGCCAGTGGAGGATTTTGAGTACAGTGGCATCGTCTGACTTATTTTTAAAAATATACGTTTTTCTGAGATGACAGTAAAACAAGGGCAAGAGCGGAAGGGAAATGAGTGGTGACATTAGGCAACTGCAATAATCTGGCTGTGAGAGGACGGCGGCTCTGACCAATATGGATGTGATGAAAGGTGGTTAAATTCTGGATATGTTTTAAAGATAGAGCCAGTAGCATTTGCTGAAGAAATCAGATGTGTGGTGTGAGAGAAAGAGGGGAGTCAAGTATGACTCCAAAGTCAGCAAAGACAAGCTCTTCCTTACTTGCAAACATTCCTATCTTAAACCCAACAGCTTGTGGATCAAAATACAGTACATTTCTTAAAGTTTATTGTCAATTGCTCATTTTCTTCCCTCCTTTCGGAGGATGCCGAGATTATTAAAGTTGGGACTGGGACGCATATCAAGATCATATACAATCTGTTGTCTTGCAAGAGGGCTTTTGACTCTTAAAGCCCACTACCCTCATTTGGTCCATAATATTCTCTCTGCTTTGTATTATCCTTACATAGGATTTTCCATCTGGTTCACTGAACTCATCCATCAGTACTTCTACCAACTAGTATGCTTTATGCTCCTGGGTCCAATGCTTGTCATTCTATTTGTCACTAAGTCATTGCTTCTAGTTATTAGGACAGCAGCTTATTGAGAGCAAGTCTACCAACACCCAGGGCATGGGTGATGGTGGGAATTGGCTCAGTGAAGAATGAGAAGGTAAGGCCCTACGTGCTTAACAATGTTAGGTATTTATTGTTATTGTTACTAATTGCTATTATTACTACAGACATTTGTTCAAGTAGAATATTCCTGTTCTGTAGACCTCTACTGCTCATTGTGGTAGCCACTGTTCATTTACATGTAGCTATATAAATTTAAAGTTAATTAAAATTATTTATTTTATTTTATTTTATTTTATTTTATTTTAATTTTTTTTAAAGATTTTTTATTTATTTATTTGACAGAGAGAGATGACAAGCAGGCAGAGAGGCAGGCAGAGAGAGGGGAGGAAGCAGGCTCCCTGCTGAGCAGAGAGCCCGATGCAGAGCTCGATCCCAGGACCCTGGGATCATGACCTGAGCCAAAGGCAGAGGCTTAACCCACTGAGCCACCCAGGTGCCCCAAGTTAATTAAAATTAAATAAAATTAAAAATTTAGTTCCTCAGTCCCAGTCATATTTAAATTATTCCTTGTATGGCTAGTGGCTATTGTATTGGACAATGCAGAATGGGGAAATTTACATTATTGTAGACAATTCTATTGGAGAGTACAATTTAAGAGAATGCTTCCTATTTTACTACTGATTACAGAGGAGAAGAAGTGGGTAGGATGTCACTATACCATCCAGATGAGTGTTGCCATAGGTGATTTGTCCTTCCCAACCTGCTTGGAAATATTTGGGGATTGTTTATACCGATGAGTATGTCCTAGGCCTCTAAGGGCTTTCAGCTTATCTTTGTTCCTTGAGACATCTTTGGAGGCATTGAGTACAGTTATAAAATTATTTGCATATATTTACCCTGGAAATCAAGAACCTCTTACCACAACCTTTTGAGGTATTTGTACATGAAGTACAAATTTTTGGCTTGGTGCAACTCTTAGAATTTTTTGAATGACCTTTGCTTGAACTTAAAAAGTTAATGTACATTTTAAAGGAAACGGATCCCACATGTTTTTGTTTATTTATGCTTGTTTTTTCAGCTTCTGGTTTGAAGAGGACTTGTGTCTGAAAAATCTTTGGGGATTTTCAAATAAGGATTAATATTAATTTTTCCCCTCCAAAGTAGGAAGTTAGGTTTGATCATGGGTAAATGATCACAAAATCTCAAGTATTTTAATTTGCCTTTAAAGCTCAGATTTATCAGTTCAGAATGGGTGTCAAACTTGGCAAGAGATATTCTTTCATTCATGGGACTTACTCTATTAATGAGTTCTTTTCAAAAGAATCAGTCAGGGTTGGATGATTTACATTAAAAGCATCTAATCATGAATTATAATGCAACCTGGAAACCATACACACTGTTGAGACTTTACAAAGGAGTTAGTGGAACTGGGCAAACCTGCTGCCAGTTGTCTTTTTGGAGATGTACTGAACTGATGAAACTGCAAGCCAGTGTCAACCCACTTTAGGATAACATCTGAAACCCTCCAGAACTTTGTTAAGTAGCCCAGTTAGAAAGTCATTGCTGGCACAGTGCATCTCATTACCCTTACTCTAGCCACAGTTGATAGGCCTAAAAGTTGGCTAATAATCTGTGAGATATCTGGGCATATAGCATAGACCCCTTTACTAGGTGATATTGGGCCAAGAATACCAGATCCAAATATAGTAATAAAAATATTGGGGAGGGTATGTGCTATGGTGAGCACTGTGAATTGTTAAGACTGCTGAATCACAGACCTGTACCCCTGAAACAAATAATATATGTTAATAAAAATAAAGTAAAAAAAATATTGTATTTGGAAAAAAAATAAATGATACTATACATTGTGATCAGACTTATACCAAGTACTATGCCAAAGGTTTAACAAGGTTATACCTAATGTGTACAACAACTCTTCATGATAAAGATTAATATACCATATTTAGCTGAGTAAACTGAAGCTCAGTTTGCTGGAAATAATGCCTAGAAGGAGGATCACATAGAATTTTCTGACTCCAATGCCAGATCTCCTTTTAATAGATTATACTGTTTTCTCCTTTCTCTTTGAGTTTGAATTTAAAACCTATACAAAGTGTTATTTGGATAATAGCAAAGGAGACAGAAACAGAAACAAGGTAGACCTGAGTCATCATAACGGGAGAGCAAACAGTCTGTTGCAGAGGTGAAGAAGCTAACAGGGTAGCTGGGAGAGTGTTAGTCACCGTAAGGCGTGGTTGTAGATATATAGCAGTATCCTGGTTATGTCCTCCAGTATATCTGGACATAGACGGTTGAAAGCAACCCCTTTTGATAAATCCATTCCCTGGGGGAACAGCACTGCTGGGTCTTTAAAATTGAAATCTCCTACCTGTTTAAAAATCACCCTTCGTTGTACTATTGTGAGTTCCAACTTAAATGCTCAAAGCAAAATTGTCTAAAACACTGATCCGTTGTAAGGTCTAAACAGAGTTTAGGGTGTTAGCACTCTTCTATTGCCTTCTTTGTATTTATTTGCACTTAAAAATAAGTTGGAGTTTTTTAATGTTGATCCTATTCCAACACACTGTTGTTAGTTTTTTTCCCTAATGATAAATTCTGTTTCATAACAATTGCAAATTCCAGGGAGTGCATTTCAGGGAAGTTATTGTAGGTCATTTGAGGATAAAATCATTGACATTTGACCTCCTGTTGCCATTGTAGCTTGCTACAACTTCTTACAAATACATTGCCTTGTCAAGTCTTCTTATTTAAATCTTTGCAAATTTTTTGAAGGCAAAGTAAGTAAAAAGGAGCTATTGATGTGGTAATAATTATTTCATGTTCATTTGAGTCTTGGACATGAATACAGAAATAATCAACATCCTGTGATAATGCAAAATAAGAACAATGAATTTGATGAAGAAGTATCTTCTTTTTCTTTTAATAACCAACCTTTGGCTTTGCATGCCATCTCCTATCACTGGGGGTCAAGGAGGAACAGACTGTCCCTGCCAACCTGAGACCTGAATCTTGGAAGCATTCAGCCTAACCAGAACTGGGAACTTGGATTGAATTCATTCCTAAGTATTATTCTGATAGCACTGTCTCCATTGCAGAGTATTACCCTTAGACTTGGGGAGAGGGAGCCCTGGGCCCCAGAGAGCCCCTGCTTTAGAATGCTTCCTTCAAAATGTTCAGACTTTCCCTCCATTGTCTGGGATGAGATGAGGCCAGCAGTGCCATCCGGGAGGGGCTCCCTGAGCCTGGATAAAGAACAGCTTGTGCTTTTCTTCCCTCTGTAGCACGGCATAGACAAGGTATAGCATGTCACCCTGGGACCACTGAGGATAGGCTTTAATCAGATAAATGTTAGGTCAGCTGATATGAGAGTCCTGGGGTGAGAAAGGTGTAGACAGACCCGTTTTGCCTGATTTACTAAGGAAATTCTAGGACAATGGGAGGGAACCTTAGTCCAATGGCAGATGGTGTAGTTCTGACCTAGGATTCTAAGGGCTGAACTGTGCTCTGATAGCTAGCTTTGAAAGAGGACCCAAGAGCTGGGAACCTTGGTCCTAGAGGGGAATTCCCATTTCTTGAGGGAAACTATGAAAGATTCCACACTAGCATCTGCAGTGATAGTCCTTGCAAAGAAGCCAGTGTCCATTACAGCAGTCAAGGGCCAACCTCCAAAGATATATTCATTGGTAAAGACAGAAATTCACTCTCTTGAAGTGTATTATTATCTTCTGCCAAAACCAGTTTTCACTCTAAGGGTGTTTCATTAAGAATGTTCCAGCCACTACTTTGTCCTTGAGAAACCTCATTTCCGTCTAGAAAAAGCTTGATCAGTGATAACAGTCCATTTCGGCCAAATCTCTTCCTGGCTCATGACTGAAATTATCTTACACTTATAATTACTTTACACATACAATTTTAGGATGTATATTTAATTATAAAACAATCTAAAAAAGTTTGTTACTCTTCAATATTTCTATCCTCTCTGTCATAAGGGGTCCTTAATTATTCATTAAATATCCCTTCACCCCATCACCTCTTACTGTTATTTGGAATTTTAACTTTGTGCTTTAAAAAAAGTTTTAAAATTGTTTTGATAGTCAACAATTAATGAATTTGACTAACATATTTGATCAGTTTTTCCTATTTTTTGCCCTTCTTCTAGATTCACTCATTGCCAGCTAAAACACATCTTGAATAAAAACTGTATGTTATGTTAATATGTTTATAAGCATATGTGAGGGTATATATGAGTGTGACTCTATGTGACTGGGTTATGTGAGTTTAGTGTGTATGTGGGTAGACTTTATATATGTGAAAATATCTTTATTTGGCATGTCTATCTATTTATCTCTGAGATCACGACCTGAGTCAAAATGAAGAGTCAGATGCTTAACAGACTGAGCCAGCCAGGCACCCCACAATAAGTGTACCCTTAATGCCCTTTATCTCACCCCTCTCCCCATCACCTCCCTTTGACAACTGTTCTTTATATTTAAGAATCTTGGTTTTTTAAATTTTTTAAAATTTATTTTATTAATTATTATTTTATTTTATTTTTTATTTTATTTATTTTATTAATTATTTTATTTATTTCTCTCTCTCTTTTTTTTTTTTTTTTTGCTTTGTTTCCTAAGTTCCACATATGAGTGAAATCATATGGTATTTGTCTTTCTCTGACTGACTCATTTCACTTAGCATTGTAACATCTAGGTCCATCCATTTGTTACAAATATCAAGATTTCATTTTTTTTTTGATGATTGAGTAATAGTCCATTGTGTATATATACCACTTCTTTATCTATTAATGGACACTTGAATTACTTCCATACCTTGGCTATTATAGACACTGTTGCAATTAAGGGTACACTTATCTTTTCAAATTAGTGTTTTCATTTTCTTTGGGTAAATACCCAGTAGTGGAGCTACTGGATCATATGATAATTCTATTTTTAATTTTTTGAGGAACCTCAATACTGTTTTCCATGGTGGGCTGTACCAATAAAAATTTTCTCTTCTATTTAAATGAAAATTATTTTAGCTATCTCTTTCAGATCTCATCATTTTTAATAGTCTTTGTCAGACTTTTTATAAAATAAATATTATACAGAAAAATTCCACTAAACTGATTGTTGATTTTGTTGATCATGTTGGCATTAGATTTTTTTTTCATATCTTTTGTAATTTATATGCTGCTTTGCTTTGAGTAAGATTTGTCTCCCTCCCCCTCTCTCAATCTCTCTCTCTGTTTGTCTTATATACACACATACACAAACACACCTCATTGACATACATGCACCCCCACCCCCCACCTGCACACACACATTGCTCATCTATCTCTCTTGGTCTATGAGCTTTGTAGTTGCCTCTGAACACTTTGAATCTCCAGTTTAAGGCTAGATTTTACAATCAGAGTTTAAAGTTACTGCCTCCATAGGCTGGTTGGAAGTATGATGAATCTAGACTGAAGTCTGCTTGACTCTGTTTTAGAAAATGAAACTGTCTGAAAACCACAATTTCTATGTATCTTTAGCTCTATTCAACAAGTCACTAGATCTTATATTCCCCCATTTCTTTTTGCATTTGGGGAGGTTCACGAAATACATGGCTCTAAGCAGTAAGTAAAACTTAAGTCCTCCCTTACAATCAGAGGACTATTCTTAATGACCTTTGGCTCAGCAGTGCTGAATAATTTGCTGCAATTATAAAACCCAGAAACCTGTGAGTTCAGCCTTCACTCACCATTTCTTGTTTCTGTTCTGTTTTTCAACCACATAAATATCTATCTCAAACTTGAGTACAGTTGTGGTATATGTATGTGTATATAAGTATGTGTAAGCATCTGTGTGTGTGTATCAATATATGTATAACATTTTACCCCTCTTTGCTACATAGTAGGAAGAAGGTGTTTTTTGAAGCATAAATTCTTGGAATCATGTTGGCCTCGAAGCCTCCTCCTTTTTTTGAGCCACTTAAAAAAGTAGCCCATTTTCAGTATTTCCACTTCTTCCTCACCACTTGGGTCCTTTACTCATAATCAGGTGTCTGTTTCCACAACATCAGTGGAATAGCTCTTACTAAAGTCATGGAAGGCAACCAGTATTTCTCCACATTATCTGTTTAACTGGTGACAGAAAGTTCTTTTACTTTCATTTTTATTTTTATAATACACTCTCTTGTGTAACCCCAGTAAAGTTCTGTTCTTTGCATCCTAAAAATCCTAATGAACATTGAAACTGCACAAAACTGGTCTTTCTAACATTTAAAGGAAAGTCCAGTCATGTTTCTTATTTACCTAAAATGTTTTAGAGACTCCCCATATCATATCTCTAAGATAAAAGCTGCAATTGCTTAGCATGACATTTATCATGTTATATGCACTCCTCTTTTTGCCCTCTTTCACATGTTCCTCTAAACCACATCTCGGATTTTGCACCTCAGCACCAAGCACGCATGCCTTCACCTCTTTGCATGTACTGCTGTACCTTTGCAGTACCAATGTCCTCTTTTTGCCTAGTTCTCCTGTAAAACTCGTAATTTTCTTCCAACGATCAAGTGAGGTATCCTAATGTATTCCTTTAGGAATCCTTTTTCCTATGTATACTCAACAATATATAAGAGATAGTAATTGATTGCCTTTGTACATAGTATCCTTGATGTTGAGAATTTAATAGTGGGTAAGAACAGATATGCTCTATGCCCAAAGGGAACTTACATATCAATGAAGGAGACAGGCATTAATCAAATGATCATTGAATAAGTGGAAATTTGCATTTTTGCTAAACCTGCTATGAAAGGTAGACTCATGGTACCACATGAACCGGTCATTAAGAAATTTGATGTTGTGGAGACTTCCTTCACATTTCTACAGAATTAAACACTCCCTTCTCCATATTGTGTGCATGGTTCCATTATTACAGTGATTAAAATAAATTTAAATGTATTTGTTTATATATCTATTTTTACCACTAAGCTGTGAGGTGCTTACTAATTTCTGAAATATTGAGAAGATTATCTAGAAAATAGTAGGAATATATTAAATATAAAAAATGATAAACTAGTTTCTGATTGAGTTAAAGTGTAACTTTAGTCATGGATTAGAGGAAAATTTATATTATATAGGATCATTTTTTATTCCTATTTTTTAATTTTCTCTAGAACAAGACACTCAGTGTCTAGTTGTTTTTCAGAAAACAGTACCATTCTCTAATAATTATAAGCTTTCTAGCATTCCTTCTTATAGGTCATGGACTATTCTAGAACTTACTTGCTAGCTTTGAGGTTGGAAAATGAGGGAACAGCACTCACTAGTTCAATTATGAATTATTTCAAAGGTCAGAGCACAAGAGCACAAACTACACTAGTGCCTTTCAGAGAATGGAAAGTGATGCACATCTATTTGTTGAAATAAATATTGCAATGAGGAGAGTAAAAATAGCCAAACAACCATAGCAAACATTTTGGAACAAATCAGAGAATGATAAGGCAATGTTAAATGTCTTCTATGGTTTCCTGATCTTGTATATTTTAAAGTATATATGTAGTTAATGAATCATTGAACACTACACCAAAAACTAATGATGTACTATATGGTGGGTAACTGAATATAATAAAAAAAATAAGATAAAACATTATAACACAAAAATGATCAGAGAATGGATTCTACATAGACAATAGTTCATTTCTTGAAATTAAGTACACTGAGTGCAGTCCATACAGAGGCAAAATTATTTCCATACATTCCAACTCCACCCTCTTCCTTTTCTAAAATGAAGTTTAAAGATATAAGCTGCAGTTTGTATTTTGCCTCATGATCTTTTCCTAGAGATCATCTGTCAAGTGTTTCTCTAGGCAGCTGCTTCACTGGGGGCACAACCCAAGCTGGCAAGTACAGCAGGCACAGACAGGCTAACAGAATTGATGGTTTACACTTTTATGTCTAGTCACAAAGTCCTGGTTTTGGAATGCCCTAAGGGTTCTTTGTAAAACTAATGATGAAACAGAGATCCTTTGATTCTTTATTTATTACCTTCTGAATCTGTTTTTATTTGGACACCTAATGGTCTTGATAAACTCCCCAAAAGATTAATTGTTCCTATTATCTGTTTTGATTATCTTTTTTTGGAGTAATGGCTTTTTAAATCTTTGGCCCATTTTAAAATTGAGTTATCTTTTTTACTGTTGTGCTGTAAGAATCCTTTATATATTTTGGATACTAGTCTCATATCACAGATATGATTTACACTTATTTTCTCCCATTCAATGAGTTGACTTGGATATTAAGAGACCATTAGTATTTTGACAAGGATAGTATTATGGTTATCATTGTGTCCCAAAGACCTGAGAATGCCTACAAATAGGATTGCATGTAGGATTTCACATATAATTTTGGAAGGCAGTAGGGAATGGTATGAGAAGAAACCTCCAGTAATAACTAATAATAATTTTCACATCCACCCATACAGTAGGTTTTCCAAGTTCAAATTAATTAAATTTAAAGAAAATCAAGTCATGAGACATTTCTGGGATACCTGAGTACTTCATAGAATAAGATTTACCCCGGAATACTTTTTTCCCTTGCCACTTCCTCTATATTTATATTCCTAACCGACATATCAATTTTATGTAGGTTTATTGACTTCCTATTCAGCCTCCTAATATAGTTTTACCACACACTTTAGTAACTAGGCATGTTAACATTATTGTGATTATATAAATAATAGTCATTGCTATTCTAAGTTCCTTTCTCAGACAACTTTTGGCTTTTCCTATAATTGGTAATTGCTTATTTGAAAGATCCCTCTGTTTAGTGTGTACACTTTGAATAATCCCCTTGTTTTCTGCCTGGTGTCCCTCCAAGGGCCTTGCCTTCCCTGATGCCTAGTGGCCCTACCCCCTGAACCCTCAAGTATTCTGAAGAGTGGCCTGACTCACTTTCTTTGAGCCTTCACCCTTGCAGATACTTAGTTTGTCATATCCTCTGCTCTATTCAGTCAGTAACCAGGCTTATACTTACCTGCTAGCATCAATACTGCTTCTTCCACGTTTTTAAAAGATTCATTCATTTTAGAGAGAAAGAGAGTGAGTGGGGGGAGAGACAGAGGGAGAAGACATCCAATAGACTCCCTGCTGAGAGTGGAGCCCAGCATACTGGCTTGATCTCACAATATGTGAGATCTGGGGTCTGAAAACTTAATGAGTCTGACACTTAATGGACTAAGCTGCACAGGTGCCCCTACATTATAATTTTTTAAAAGACTTGGGAAAGAAAAGAAAATTAAAATGCTTATTTAGGAGTCCAAAATTTCTCTCTCTCTCTCTTTTTTAAAAGATTTATTTATTTGACACACACAGAGGGAGATCACAAGTAGGTAGAGCAGCAGGCAGAGAGAGAGAGAGGGGGAAGCAGGCTCCCTGCTGAGCAGAGAGCCCGATGCGGGGCTCGATCCCAGGACCTGAGATCATGACCTGAGCTGAAGGCAGAGGCTTAACCCACTGAGCTACCCAGGTACTCCCCCACCCCAAATTTCTCTATAAATACATTATATATTTCTTTCTTGTGGACTCGAGACTAACAGGCATCTTTCCCCAAGCTGTCCCGAAGTGAGGCTCATTCACTCTCATCTCAAGCCTCTGATATAATAGTCCACTATTTTCTTTCTTCATCTTCTCTGTAACTCTCCTTCTCCTACTCTCTTTCATTTTACCAGTGGCCCTCTGATTGAAAGGAAAATGTCAAATGGTATAATGTGTTCAATGGGTAAATATTCTTACACATATGAATTGCATTTATTTCAACAAAAAATTAGAGTCAATCATCTACATGGTAATAACTTTCTTCACCTCAATACATCCATGACAACTAAAATATGTTCTGAATTGATAAAGCAGAAGAAATTATACCAGGGAGAGAAAGGGCTTTCAGAGTTCAGAATGTTGAGGGATTAATTTATAATCTCACTTCATTCTCACCTATCAGTATAGATAGGTGATATCTATATATAGATATCAATATATATTTTTAAAATATTTTATTTATTTATTTGACACACAGAGAGATCACAAGTAGGTAGAGAGGGGAAAGCAGGCTCCCTGCTAAGCAGAGAGCCCGATGCGGGGCTCGATCCCAGGACCCTGAGACCCTGACCTGAGCTGAAGGCAGAGGCTAAACCCACTGAGCCACCCAGGCGCCCCTACATATCAATATATTTGAATAATTAAATGAAATTCCTACCTTAGTCCACGTGCTATAAGACTAGATGGAGCCTAAACTGGGAATCTTTAGCAAAATTTAAACTTATTGGTAGAAATGGCAGATTTCTGTTGTTGATATTCCTAGACTACTTCATTTGTAATTGATTTCACTGATTGCTTGGCATGTATATCCCATACCAGTGTTCTATTAAGTATTCATTTCACATACAGGAAAATAATCTCGTGATAAAATAGTGCTGGTTAATAATTTTCTTATTAATGAAAAAAGAAATGCCATTAAGACCACCAGAATTAATGCTCTGGGTATTTTGGTACATGCTGGCTTTATAAGGACAAGGATGATATCTTTCTTATTTCTAACATGGGGCTTGAGAGATAGTATTCCAAAGATTCCTCGAAGTATTCCACCATTGGCATTGCCTGATCTAGCCCAGGCAGGCGGCAGACTCTAATGGTTGCCTTCTGGAGGACTCTGATTCCACCTTCTAAAAGAGCAAGATTTCGTCATTTAGAAGTTGCCCTGTCTCATATACTTGCAGGGAATGAAAAGGTCCATGACATCTCCACAAGGAATTTCTGTTCTAAATAAATCTTTTCTGAGAGAAAAAACATGTTCTCATGTTAGGATGTAATGTTGAGCAAGGTAGACATACAAGCTTGTATGAGATATTTGTTGAGTGCCCATTCTTTGCTAGATATTTGGGATACTGTGGCAAACTAGGTATCCCAAATATCTAGCACAGAATGGACACTCAACAAATATCTCATAATTGGCAACGTGTCTTTGTTATAATAGAATTTACAGTCCAGTTCAGAAAAGAAAGCATATAACAAGAAATTATAATGTAATATTATTAGTACAGAGGAAAATGGGGGCTTTATGGGTGGCACTTAACCCAAATTTGGGGAATCAGTGAGGAGCTCTTAAGAAAATGATGTCAGAGTGAAAACTGAGAAGTGGGACGCAGCCAGCCATTGGTGGCTATGTGGGTAATAGAGAGACTATGGGGAAGGAATCATTGAAGTAGGGACTGTTCCAGCAAGAGGGAATACTATATGCCAAGGCTTGGAGAAAAGCTAGAATTTGGAAAGAAATTGTCTATGACTGGATGGTAGAATGAGTTCAGTGACTAAAACTAAAGAAGAGGCAATAAGGAAGAGGCACAAAATTTGCATTTAAGGTTTGCGTTTTATTCTAAATGCCATGGGCAACTCCTAAAGGGTTCTAAGCCAGGCGGTGACAGAACTTAGCATGTCAGCTGGCATTATGTTCTCACAGAGATTTGGATTCTAGAATTCAGTGAAAAGGCTGAGGGGCAAATATCATTCCCTTCACTTGGTACATTTTAGAATACTGGCAAACTGAAATTCACATCTCCTACTGAAACTAAAATAATTCCTTGGATCTAATCCTGGCTATTTTTAATTACTTTCCAGATTCCATGTAAAATTGACAACTGGCATTTATTAAGGTGGAATCCATTTCTCAAGACTCGTGCAAGCCAGGGTGTATCAAAGAAGTTGCTCAAGCCCAAAATGTCATTTCTTTCCAGCTGTCCCCAACAACTTGTGGCTAACATTTCCTAATCTTGCAGGGTTTGAAATTTGTCACAAAAGTCCATGCTGGATTTAATACCCAAATTAGGGTATATAATTTCAATAAGGCAGTATCATATCCCAAATTAATATTTATTCTTTTTCAGGATCACCAGAGGAATTTTGTGGCAAGATATTCTGTTCAGCCCATCAAGTGGGTAAAGTAGGCCACTGAACTCCTCTCTGGTAAAACAGAACCTGGTGATTGTATCATGAGAGTTTATTGTAGTATTTTTCCATTCTTGCCCATCAGCCACGTGTTCATTAGAGCGGGCACAGCATTACCTATCATTCTCCTAATAGTGAAAACCCACCATGCAGCGGTGCCAGGTTGGCTCCTATGGTGTTTCCGTCTTGAGCACTCTGTGTGATGACTCTGACTTTCTTTGGCTCTCTGTTTCCTCTTTACTATTCCTGGACCCTGGCCATACAATACAGTGATGGGAGAAGCACAGAAAAATCTTGGTTATCAGATAGACCTGGGTTTTTAGATCTTGATTTTATTATCTACTCAGTATATTACCAGGGGTATAATACCTATTTTCTCAGTTTCATTTTCTTCTTGTAAAACAATACCCAATATATAGGATTGCTAAAAGAATGAAATGAGATGATATGAATCAAGTACCTAGCCCAATGGCTGGTACATTTAATGCTAATAAATGGCAAATGCTACTACATTCAGGAGGAAAATGTAAACCTTTGGCATTTGTCATTATGAAAATCAAATCTGGACTTTAAAATTAGCCGGCACTTCAGCTTAGAGGAACATACACAAATCACATGCAGATGTAGCCCTTACCCTGGGGAAAATCCCAAAAGGCAGCTGTTTCTTGTCATCAACAAGAAAATGTCACAGGGCCTGAGGAAGGAATGGTCACTGTAAGATTTGAGATATTGTTTCAGATTATTGATATTTAGTTTCCTCATCTGTAAAATTCATATTTTAGATTAAATGACTTCCAAGTAGTTTCAATTCCATATTTCTAAAGTTCCAGGGGTATGTATGTTTTAACTATATTATAATTTTACTAAGGGCTAAGGCCATTAAACATCTATATACAGCTAAGAACACAGTTGTACATGGTTGTGTGTGTGTGGGGGGGGGGGAGAGAGGTATCCACAGAGCATATAAAAAGATCCATAAAATTCAAGAACATTTATTTTTGGTTCTTTATGTTGTCTAAAAATTTAAAAATATCCAATTGCCACAGGGAGTTTAATAAAAGTTTACTCCTAACTCCACCAATGTTTATGATGGCTTGACCTTGCCTTTTTCTTCAGTAGTCTTGCATAAATCTGCCATTTTTTATGTGTGTAAGTGATCTAAGTGGTTGGTATAATTCATGCATGTGTGTGTGTGTGTGTACATGTGTGTGCTAGAGACTGACCTTTTGATTTCAAGAGTTAGCCTTTATTTTAGGAAGATGATGAAAATCTCTAATTCAACATGGATTAAAATCACTAATTCAACATGGATTTTTTAAGTGTCTTATAGTGAGTGTCTCTTAGAAATATTACCTAATCCCATGACTTCAACCCCCACCTATGTATGAGTAACTCCTCAAACAGTATTTCTAGCCTTCCAGAGAAAACCCTATTCCAAAAATATATATTTCAAAGGAAATCAGTATATTCAGCAGACTGTTAGTATCTTTCCATACTAATGGAAAGATTGATTGACTGATTTTTTGTTCATTTATTCTGAGTGCATTTTTCTTTCTCTTTGTTATGCCATTGGTAACGGCATCTTCTCTTCTATAGTCACTTTTTGTTTCAGCAGACAGCTAGTAGAAAACCATGGGAGTATGTGAAATAATGGCAGGTGGCGGTAGTCTTTTATTTGCATGAAATGCAGGTCAGGCTAGATATTGTTAGGAAATGAAACAGCAATAAAGTGAGGAGAATATGCACATAGGAATATATTTATAATAAGAAATGTTGAAAAGTACCTGGATTATTCCTGGCTGATAATTTTGTCTAACACTTAATAGTTAAAGAACACACTTATATTAGATTCTTGGTTATGCTATATGTATTTTTGAGACAGAAACATACATACAAACAAATTTGACTCTTCTAATCAAATTGCCTGCAAGAAATTGATTTAAAAAGCCCCCACAAGTCAGTTAAATAGCTAACTTTACTGTCTTTTTACTAACTTGCTATTTCTTTTTCCTAAAGAATAAATCAATTAAATTGGTTTATGTAAAGAAAAAAAAAAACCTTCAATTTATTCATGTATGTAGCTCCAGTTTTTGAAACTAAACTTTAATTTTTCTCAAAGTTCACTGTCAACATTCCTGCCAGGTTAACATATATTCTCTTAGAAGAATCATGTCTTAGTGGGTCTCTACTTCTGTTACTAGTAGTTTCAATGGTCAGGGGAATATTGGGAAAGTGGCAGGGGAGAAAAAAAAACCCAAGTTTAGAGTTGCACATATAAGGAAAGGAATGGATATTGTAAGCTGAAAAGAGAGGCATGAGAAAGTCTGGGTGAAGGTCAGGGTGGAGGAGAATTTGAAAGCAGGTGGCGGGGCTGTGTTATATATAAGGATGCTGTAGGTATTTAAGGAACATAAAGATAAAATAATGGGGTTAGATGAAACTAATGATCAAAAACAGGAGATTGTAGCTGACTAAGAGGAACAAGAGAATAGGTGAAAACCAGATGTCAAGACCAGGTCACAGAAAAATTACCCAGAGAACAACAGCAGACACATACCCAAGAGATAAGAAAGCTTTGAAACAAAGGGATAATCTATTCAGCAGGAAATCTCTTTCCTTGCTGAAGCAGGAAACAGATGATATAATTTATAGAGTAAGAACATCCCAAGGCCTTGAGGGCTAACACCAATCCTAACAGATCAGGCTCCTGCTCAGCATCCTAAAAGATCGCAAGAGTGGGAGAGGGGGTAGGTGGGGCAGAAGGTCCCTTTGAGATGCTCAAATTAAATCAGTCATTTTTAAAGCACGTATGGACTTTATAATTATATTTTCCAAAGAAAAATTGGTCATTGGCGGCTTGGCATTAGGATATAGATTCTGACAACAGTAATATTAAGACTATCTCAGAGTATTCAGGCCAAACAGTTGCTATAGTTACTCTGAATTGGAAGAAAGAGAGAGATAGACAGAAGGGTGATTTTACATAGCACGAAGAATTATAAATATAATTATAAATATAAGCTTCAGTTTGTGACAAAAGTAATTAATGTGATTCAGGCGCTAAGAACAACAGAAAAATGCAACACATCTTATACCAAGACTGAAATTTTGGGTAGGCAATTGTGGCCATAAAAATATAAACTTAAGTAGTCCAATAATACTTTTTAAAAATATTTTATTTACTTATTTGAAAGAGAAAGAGAGAACACGAGTGAGGGGGAGGGGCAAAGGGAGGAGGAGAAGCAGATTCCCTGCTAAGCAGGGTGCCTGATGCAGGACTCAATCCCAGGACCCCAGGACCATGACCTGAGCTGAAAGCAGACACTTAACCAACTGAGCCGCCCACGTGCCCCAGTCTAGTAATACTTCATATTTTATTTTATAGAGAATATCTATCTCTGAGTACTCAACAGTAAAATAAAAAAGGAAAGTAAGATTCACAATTAAACATACATGGGAGAGTGATTATAATAAAGTCACTTCCCCAAATACGTAGATTTGTCTGAGGCAGATTAATACATTTTAAGTCTGCTGGAGGAGCAAAGTAAATCATGAGGCCCATTTTGAAAGGGACAATCTATTCCAAGAAGTAAAGCAAGATGGTGTTCTGGGGGGGTTGATTTGCGGTCAATAGCGTACGGAGATTCTCACAAACATGACTGCATGTGAGCAGGTTGTTGTGCCTCAGGGGAGTTTTACTAGTCAACTCTGAGGTTGTAGAGCAGCAAGAAATTTTAAAAAGATGAGAGCTATCAGAAATGATATATAGGATATTCTGTGTGTGTGTGTGTGTGTGTGTGTGTGTGTGTGATCTTAATTATTTGAAGATAACTTTAAAAATAACTTTAAAAATCCTATTTCTAAAAATCCATAGGATTTTTTAAAAATCCTATGTCAATAAATGTATTTAAAATCTAATCTGGTAATTTGAACAAATTACATATTTCCCCTCTAAAACATGTACTTACTAAAAATGTATTCTTTTTTTTATTAAATATTTTTCATTTATTTATTTGACAGAGAGAGACACAGCAAGAGAGAGAACACAGCAGAGAGAGTGGGAGAGGGAGAACAGGCTTCCTGATGACCAGGGAGCCCGATGTGGGGTTGGATCCCAGGACCCCAGGATCATGACCTGAGCCAAAGGCAGAAGATTAACCGCCTGAGCCATCCAGGCACCCCTAAAAATGTATTCTTACACAGATTGTTTTTTTCTAGAATCTTAAGAATAATCTGAAGATGGGTTTCAAAGTACAGTATTTCTTTGGATCTTCGAAGGCAATAGTCTGATGAATTTAGCAAAATTGCTGGCTTTAACAAGGAGAAGGCTTGCTGGTAGCTGCACAAATTGCTGGAAACACCTTGAATTTTATCCTTTTTCCAAGCACAAGCAACAAGACTTGTGCCTGTCCCTTTTTTAGTGGGGAGATGCTTCACATTCACCATGACAACCTTCACAGACAGCATATGACCAGAGGAGTTCCTATAGCAATTTCTGATGCAGTGCTTCTCAAGGTGAGATTTAGGGCCACATCCTTTGGAGTCACCCTAGATGCTCATTAAAAATGGGGATCCCTGGGCCTCATTCTCAGGTAATGAAATGCTGTCCCTAGTGGAGGATCATGGGAATCAAAATTCCCCAGCTCCCCAGGTGATTCTAATGCATTCTAAATTGGAAAGCTTCTGTTAATGGCTCTTTTGCTCACTCTTTTGACAAATACTTTGCTTACCTTGATTATCATGGATCTGGGGGAAAGAAGCAAATTTTTCCTGTTAAGACCTTAAGGAAAGCTGAACCCGGAAACAACTGCAGCCAACCAGTGAAGACGTCATTCCAGTATCATCTGAGACGCTCTCTATGGTGGAGTTATGCAATTTCAAATTGAAGATTATGTATGCCCTTTCATTGTTTTGAGACTTTATAGTTTTCCTCTTCATAGTCCCTGCCCTCCCCCCAATCTGGCTGTGAAACAAAGACTTAAAGTTTCTTTCTGCTTTTGTTTTTGTATTTCTGTGTTTTCTTTTCCCTTTTATTCAATACCTCTTTGTAATTTCACATTTTATTAGTTCAGTTGAATAAATATATTTTACCCATGTGCTTGCTGCTTATGTTTTAATACCTTTTCTTTTCCTTCTTGCTTTCTACGCTACTTTTGCTACTTTTCTTTTTTAATGTTACCTGTAAGTAAGAAGAGTACTGATCAGTAACCTTTCTCTCAATGTAATATCTTTTAAAGTAATCTTCCTTCAGGGTAATTGTGTCTTTTTTCCTTTATATCGGGTTTTCTGGCTACTAATTAGGAAAGGACCCTGGTCTTTATTTCTGCTTCCTTTCACATTGGAGATAAGATAATGAGGAGGGACATCACTCAGATGGGTTCTGGCCCTGGAATTGTTGGGTTTTTCACACTCTTTCCCTTCTCACACAAAACCTCAGACAAGCAGAACTCCATGATTTTCGTGGTTTTCTTCAAAGGAGAAAAGAAATCTATCTCCCGCTCTTCTCTTCCTTCTTCTCTTTTTTATTTTTTCGAAGTTGTTATGCTCAAAAAGAAAATAATTAACTTTATTATGTTTCTCCAGAATTTTCAGAGATCGGAGAGAAGTAGTACAAGTTAGAAGGAATCCTGGACCACTTGTTTTTCTAAACCTTTTAACACAGGCCCCATAAAAGAAGTAAATAATTTGACCATCTGAGCCCTACTTTTTACTATGAAAGACATTTCCTTGGAGAAATATAGTAATAAATTCTGAACATAGTACTTGGATTTACCTTTACTAACTGTAGATAACTACTTCATCAATGATAAAAGGGAATAAACACAGAATAATTAAAATTAACAAAAAAATTCTCAAATTTTTATCATAGTCAATAATTTCAAGTTTCTCCTTACTGTTTTTCTTATACGTATAGTTCACAAGTAGATCTGATTTTCATCTCTTTTTTCCCCCTGATCATTTCATTCTCTCTAAAAGTTCCCTGAGAATGAGTGCTTAAGTCTATATGGTGGTAATATTATTTTCAGTAACAGCTACCTTGAAGAGTTATGTGGACTGTTGACAAAATCCATTTTCTAGAAAACAGATTCAGGTTTGCTTCTCCGTGACTAATGAGAGGTGAGCATCTCTAGAGAGTTAAAGAACTGCAAAGTTTGGTAATTCTGGGTTAGATGAGTCAAACTCTTTGGTTTTGTTTTCCTTTAAGCACCTTTTCAAAAGTAGTAGTTTCACTATTACAAGTTCAACCGAGGAATCAATGTACGTAATTTTAATTTTTTGCCTACTTTTTTGCTTTTGCTTTATACCCCCTCTCTTTCACACACACATACACATACCCCATTCAGGAATTTGAATTGCTTTAGGATTCAGATATTCATTTCTTTCAACCAATTCTATCATTATTTGGACACCTCTAACTAGCAATGAGTAAGCCAAATATTTAAAAAATGCAACTAGTAAAGTAAGACAAAAAAATCTTTTACTTATTTTTTTTTCCCACTTTGGACTTCCTAACAAACACAGCGGACAGCAGTTTAGCAAATACACGCTGAACGTCATAATAATTATATCACATTATTTCTGTTCCCCCTGCATTTGACAGACATTGCCGTACACTGGACTTCTCTGAGTTTTCACCCATTCCACAGGAAGTTTTTCTAGGTTTTTTGTTTGTTTGTTTGTTTGTTTTGTTTTTTTTTATGAGAGAAGTGTGAAGAAGAGAGAGAGCATGAGAGGGTTGAGGGGTAGGGGTAGAAGCAGCCTCCCTGCTGAGCGGGGAGCCCAACACAGGGCTTGATCCTCTGGGATCATGACCTGAGCCCAAGGCAGACACTTAACAGATTGAACCACTCAGGGGCCCCAATCCATCTTAATGGAAACATTCTTTTAGAGAAGAAAAAGAGGTAGCTTAGTCGGAGACTGGTAGAAGTCTCATTGAAATATCACTCATTAAATCTTTACAGTTAAGAAGAGGTAGGAGTGGCCTTAGCCCATAACAGAACCTCCATATACTGTTGTTTTGTTCTTCTCAAAAATCCAAATAAATTACATTTGCCATTGTATGTAATAGTTAAGACTGAATTTGGCAACATATGCATAGTATATTTCAGCAATACTGCGACAGTAGTTAAGCTGCATCAGGTTAACTCCTAAAAGCGCATTCTATTTGTTTCAGTGATTTTTTTTTTTTTTCGTGATTTGGAATAGTTTTTAACTTGAAAGTGTGGAATACATGGCCTTTTGTAAATTAAGTGATTGGAAGAAAAAATCCCATAATTATGGTGGAATAGGGGATCCCCTGAATTGGGTGTGGTGCAAAAATAATGAATACTATTATGCTGAAAATAAATAAAAGAAAAAAAAATTTTAAAAAGGTTACCTTTTTATTTTTTAATCTAAATGTTCATTTTAATATTTCCACATGGATATGTTTCAGTGATTTTTAAAAGAAATTTTAATACTTAGAGTCTTCAACAGTAGGGTATTTCTAGAGGCTTTTAAAGATTCATACTGCACAATGCTTGAATAGTGGACAATAGGTTGTAAAGGATACCTGTAATGCTGAATAAATGCTAGCTGGGATGTTCTATGTCAAACACAGAAGTTGCACAATGAAATAGCTATTTTACACTTTAATCAACCCAAAGATAATACTTGAGGAGTATTTTCTAAAAGCGTTGCTTCTGGTTGAACACAATTTTTTCTCATTTTAACAATTATTTCAGAAGTCTGGCTTACTTATAATAAGTCCAGTCTTAGCCTGTTTAGTTGCTACCTTTTATTAAGCATTAAGCATTAAGGAAGCATTTGCAACTATATCAGTGCTGATAAGTTTCAAATAATGTAAGTTAAGGAGAAACTAAAAATTAAGGAATAAAATTATTGTACTTAAAACAGATACGGGCTCCGTTTGCATTCACAGTCAGGTTGGAAGAAGCAGGAAATGCTACACATTTATCTTCTTGCCTGGGCTTCCTGGTGTGGTAAATGCAGGGTGAGTAATAGCTGTCACAGGCAAACAGGATTAGAGCTAAAACAGCACCAGATATCAAAGCACATACACAGAGCCACCAGGGGAGTGAGTAAAACTATAAAGTAATGTTAGGTCGAAGCTCATGAAATTGCCATTTTTACTGGTCAGAAGCAACAGAGTATTAGCAGTTTCATGTAATTCAACTTTAGATCTTTCAAAAACAAAAAAGCCATTGAAAATAATTCAATCCGAGGTTCTTAGTCTGAAGTTAATATGGGTTGACTTCAAGGAGACCAGGAACCCTCATCTATTTATATATTTAATTGATAGTTTGGGGGAGCCTATGATGTGCCGAGTACTGTTATACAAACTGGCTATACAGACATGAAGAAGACTAGTCCCTTGCCCTTATGGATATTACATTTCAGTAGGAAAGTCTGACACTTACATATAATATGATGTCACTACTGAACTGAATGCAGAGCCTGCTGTCTTATGTTCATATGTACATTTTATCTGAGAGAGAGTTCATGCACTGAATACATGAAAGTGGTTTATGACCATCAAGAGATTAAGAACCAGTAACCTATTATACCCTGCTCATTTGATCGCTGAAGAAGCCCGCAGACACTGAGTGATTTGCTATGAAGTGTATTCATTAGTGGCTGACTTAGGATCAGCTCCCAGGCATCCTGGTGTTACTCAGCCACACTACTTCACACTGTAGGGGAGATGATCTATGATTTTTCATTTATTTTCTTTATTTATTCTCTTTTTCATCGTACCTGTATACCACTTTTTAAAAGATTTTATTTATTTGAGAGAAAGAAAGGATATGAGAGGGGAAAGAGAAGCAGACTCCCTGCTGAGCAGGGAACCCAATGCGGGACTCGATTCTGGGATTCCAGGATCATGACCTGAGCTGAAGGCAGTTGCTTAACCAACTCAGCCACCCAGGCACTCCGCTACAAACCACTTTGACTCAACAAATTCATTTGAGTATCTGGTCAGAGAGCTCCCAATCCTAATTTCAGCATTAGAATATATTAGCTTTGTGATTTCAAAAGTTGCCTAAGCCCTCAGAGCCCCAGCTGCCACATCTATAGAATGATGAGAACAAGTCATAACTGAGAGATTGTTGTGAGGATTAATGAGATCACACACATAACTCCTCTGTCTCCCATTACTTCCTATAATGCTTTCTAGCTGATAGGCCCATCAGCTATTATTATTATTATTCTGTTTAAGATTTTATAAAGCGTGGTCTTTGGTGCCAGTTCTCCAGGCTCTAAAAAATCATTCCCTCTCTCTTCACCCGACTATTATTTAAATGGCAGCTATTGGGATTTCACTTAACTCAGGGGAGATGGAAAAGGCAGAAGTGACTAACTACTACAGAGTCTAGAGACCACTTACTATGTATGTGATCTTGGGCCACATACACAAATTTTCTCTGTCTCAGTTTCCTCCTACATAGAATGGTGTCAATCAAGTAGCTACTTCATAGACCTGTTAGGAGGATTAAATGACTTAACGTGTTACCACAATGTTTAGGTGGAGATTATTACGCTTGTTTTGAAAAATAAGCTAAGACTTTTTTTTTTTTAAGATTTTATTTATTTGACAGAAAGAGACACAGCGAGAGAGGGAACACAAGCAGAGTGAGTGGGAGAGGGAGAAGCAGGCTTCCTGCCAAGCAGGAAGCCCAATGCGGGGCTTGATCCCAGGACCCTGGGATCATGACTGGAGGTGAAGGCAGAGGCTTAATGACTGAGCCACCCACGTGCCCCAAGCTAAGACATTTTAAGAGGGTTGAGAGAGTTTGCATTGCTATGAGTGGCAGAGCTATTAACTGAATTCAGAGTCAGTACTTCTTCACTGTCATTTAAAAAAAAAAAAAAAAAAGGTATGACACAGCTGTCTACAAATCTTTGTCCTTCTGGAGACGAGTAAGAGAAATTGCCCAGAGTGCTCCCTCTTCATTGGCATTCAGCTGAACCTCTCTGGATCCAACAAACATCCTGAGTGCTGAAATACATCAATGATCTCCACGGCCATCCTATTTGAGACTGCCTCAAATGCCAGGTTTTTACAAGGTTATAAATTCCCTGAGAGCAACCTATGTGTCCCTATGTGTCTTTGTTAGTACTAACAGCATATTATATAATATCAGGCACACAGTAGATCCTCAAAAAAATTACATACCTAATTCACATGATTTTCTTTCTTTTTTTTTTTTTTTTAAAAGATTTTATTTATTCATTAGACACAGAGAGATCACAAGTAGGCAGAGAGGCAGGCAGAGAGAGAGAGAGAGGAGGAAGCAGGCTCCCCGCGGAGCAGAGAACCCGATGTGGGACTCGATCCCAGGACCCTGAGATCATGACCTGAGCCGAAGGCAGCGGCTTAACCCACTGAGCCACCCAGGCGCCCTCACATGATTTTCTTATACTTTCTTCTTTGTGCTTTTAGATGATGTCTGAATTTTGTATAACAAGCATGTGGTAGTGTTTAAGCTATTCCCCTATAAAAAACAAAATGCAGATTGATTTGTTGGTGACTTGCCATATCCGTTCCTTTGAAATCCATCCTTTGTCTTTGTCAAGGTAGGGTTTGTGGCTGTCCCAGCCCAAAGGGCTTGTGGTTGATCTCTGGTGGCAACAGGGCTCAGCCCCCTCCTTCCTGCAGGGATAAAGGCGTGGCTTGGAAGAGCAGTCAGATCAGGAAGGCCCTGGAGGCCAGCTCTTTTTCCCACAGTCTTTTCCTCAGTCTCTGACTCAAAGTGAAGCTGGCTCTGGTCTCTGGAATCCTCTGCTTTCTACACCTACTGTTCCAGAACTGTTTTCCAAACAAAGAACAGGACATGTAAAGTCTGTGACCTAAGCTTCATTTATATGGAAGAGACAAGTGAAAGAGAACCCAGACCTTCTGTGGCATTTGTGAGCAAATTATTTTTCAGAGAAAGCTAGATCTCGTTTGAGAAGACAGATAGTGAGAAAGGGGGCCAAAGTCCTTGTGATATTTTTCATATTCTCCTCCTTCTGGAAACTATCTCTACCTGCAGGAAGTGACATGGTTGATGGTGAAAAGACCTCCCAGGATTTCAGAATATATAGTTGGACACCACCTTAGAATGCAAGTTACCTATACTGTTGAAGAAAATGGTATGTGTATTTTCTACTACACAGGTCATTTTGTTTTCAAGAAGAGATACTTTTAGATTTCCTTAGATCTAGTCACCCCAAATGTCTCCACTGAAGAGTCCCTGAATGGGAGAGGAGTAAGAATGAGTATCTTCAGTTTGTAAGGAAGCTGACTTTGGGAGTATATCCTCAAGGATATACTCCTATAGGAAATTTGAGAATTATTTTGTGTTCTGCTATTTTAGACAATTATGTAAATTTTTACTTCAATCTTCAAACAGATGTTCCAGGAAAATGCATCAGGTTTATTATTTGGCTTGGATCACCCTTTATTTCTTAACATGTTATCTATGTGCATTTCTATTTATTACTGTTTAAGAAGCATGGTCTTACAAGGTGGATGGTTTTTTGTTCACTTGCTTTCCAGGATAAACAGGGCCAAAAAAAAAAAAAAAAAGAAAAAGGAAAAAAAAAAACCGCACAGAACCTATCTGTGGAGTTGTTCTAGAGTCTAGGTCTCCAGGTTGTAGGGGCCTAAGTAAGTTATTTGATAATGACATTTTTTAAAAGAATAAGTTGCTTTTAGTCACTCACTCAGGAGGGGCTACATGCATTATAAATATTTACGGTGTTTTTATGTACTGGTTGTCTAACTACTAGTATTTAACAAATAATATTTGCATCATTTTGTGAAATATCTGACAAATAATTAGAACTTGCAAAATACTCCTTTTTGAGTAATCTTCTAAATTCATACAAATTATCAGAATATGAACTGATTCATGAAAGAAAAAAACAAAGTGATAAGTTTAGTAATTAAAAGGAAACGACATCCCCATAAGAACAGACTCTAAGACCAGGAAAAGAAAAAGCGGAAAGAACCTTGTTACTTTATCACATTAAGAAGGATTAAGAAGGCCTAGGAAGAACTATAAGGCACATCATGGAGAAAATCCCCACCAAGTTACAAGGGGCCAAGTTACATGTGCTTATGCTTGATTTTTAGGAATATATTAAAAATAAAATTTTTAGGCATATATTAAAAGTACAATTTATAGCAGAAAAGTCATGGAATTATTTAGCTAGAATAGACTTCAAGCAACATGATGTTTTTGTTTACTTGTTTTTTAGCAACCATGATATTTTATCATCATATACATCATCTCCATATCATAGTTGGACAACTGAGGTAAAGAGAGTTGCCCAAGTTGATGAAACCGACAAGTGGTAAAACAGAGATTATCACACAGGTTTCCTGAATCTTCGTGCAGAATTCTTCCAGTTTATACTCTGTTGCCTTCTCATGAGTCACATAATTTTAGTGGGATTAGTGTCTTTTGGGTGGCGATTCAAGCATTTTGTTTTTAAAAAACATACAACTTTAGGTATTACAGGCAATTTAAGTAATAGAGACAGGATTGTTACAAACAATATAATTATTAACACTTATTAAATATCTTAGGTTTCAATGTGGAGACCAGTACCTTAATTAATGTATCATCCTGGTCCCAACTTAGGGAATATTCTTATATGGAATTGTTGTAATAGTCTAATTTTAAACAGCTGGAACTCATTTGTTAAGCTGTAGTCTATTCCAGTTTTTGAAAAGAATGATAAGTGGTTTTTTCCCACACAGAGGCAGAACTTTCCGGAAAGCTGCATACATCCTCCTACTTGAAATTCCAGGATAGCCGGGCAGCTTCGGCCTTTTGTCCTCCACCTGTGTCCAGCTATCAGCATTACGCTGTGGTAAGTACTTTTTTCAAGACTGAGGGCCTGGCTGCCTTCCAGGATCCCATTGTTTATGACCTTCCTTTTATTTAATGTCCTATTTCTATAATTACAGATGTTGCTGAATCTAATCAAGAATCCAGGTGTGCTACCTTTGCAGCCCCATGTGATCTTAAAGGTCCAAGATCTATAGGCTAGTTGGAACAGAGGAGTAGAGGAAGAAGGAAAGAATATTTATTGTCTTGAATCCAAAATGTGGTGAGAGAACTTGGCAAAATACAGAAGGTTAAAAGATTGCCACAACTCCTTGACAGTTTCATTGTGGTTTTTTTTTTTCTTAAAGATTTTATTTATTTATTTGACAGAGATCACAAGTAGACAGAGAGGCAGGCAGAGAGAGAGAGGAGGAAGCAGGCTCCCCGCTGAGCAGAGAGCCCGATGCAGGGCTCGATCCCAGGATTCTGGGACCACGACCTGAGCCGAAAGGCAGAGGCCTCAACCCACTGAGCCACCCAGGCGCCCCTTTTTTTTGCATGCTACATGCAGATGGATCCCTATTTATGAGAAACGAGAAGCAGAGCATGGCTCATCCTGACTCCTCACCTTGCTCTTATCAGACTTCATCTGGCAAATGAAACAACAGGAAGTTTTGCTGGAAGCTGCTGATGGCTGGGGTTAAACTGAGTGGTCTAGAAATGCTATAATGCTAAGCATTGACCTTGTTTCCACCACAGTGTTGTAGGTTCCAGGATAAAAATAGGACATCAAAAGCAAACCTTCTGGCTTTGGGGTTTTTCTCTTACTACATTCCTGAGAAAGTGTCCCTTGTCTGATGGTACATTGTATTCTGGCTCATACTATTCAGGTGTACAACTAAACCTTTCTGCAGAGAGAGGGAATAATGGAGTACAATGTAGTCATGGTTTAATACAAGCAAGGAGTCACTTAATAAATTGCTAGGCACAGTTTAAAGTACAAATGAATTTTTGTCAGGTACTTTCTGATGTTCATTTACTTTAAGACTTTAACTCTTAGGGCTTAGGTTTATCTGGATAGGACCACCAGTTCTGAATCATTCATTCATCTGTGCAACAAGTTTTTGCAGAATACTGTGCACTGTGTCAGGTACTCAGGACTGGGAGAATTTGATAGTCCTGACTCCTGATGATATGGCTCCTATTGAAAAGTTATTACTTTTAACCTTAATCTACTCTCTAAAGCAGTCTTTCTCAACCAGTTCCATAACAGAATTAAACTGTACAATAATCTGAGTGACGATTTTTGTAATTCTTTCAAGAACGGTAGTAGTTGGTACCATTCCTGATGTGTAGGAGGTAACTTAATTCATCACATACAATGGATGCCTTGGGCCATTAGGGCTTAATTGAACTTGGTTGATGAGGATTTTTCAAAAAGAATAAGGTCTTATCTTCTAAGAATCCCCATTACAACCTTGATCTAAACTAGTAGGAGAAGACAACATTACTAATGATTAGAAGATTCACAACATTCTCTATCCTCCCTACATGATTAGATTTGAGGAGATAAAGGACACACACATAAAAAGTCAGTAGGTTCTCTCAAGAAAAATAACTCCTGGTGTTGAGCAAATTGGGTGAATATTTTATGGGGGAAGATTCTGGTCAGAGGTGATTGGTGATTGGCTAGTCGAATTTGCCCGGGAAGGAAGAATGTAAAGCAACTGAGAGTTTCTGAGGATTAAATAAAGGTGAGGACCAGACATTTAATAGAAACAGGTGTGAGTACAGAGAATCGACTGCACTGTGCTCTAAAATTCTTTAAATGTTTTTGAGAGATGCAAGTAAAGATGGAAGGAAATGGAATCCCATTTCACTCATGCTTTTTTGAAGACAACATCTTCCTTGGCCTGCATCACATGGATTTGGGTTTTGGTAGGGTTATATTCTTTTTTTTTTTTTTTTTTAAAGATTTTATTTATTTATTTGAGAGAGAGACAGTGAGAGAGAGCATGAGCGAGGAGAAGGTCAGAGGGAGAAGCAGACTCCCCATGGAGCTGGGAGCCCGATGCGAGACTTGATCACGGGACTCCGGGATCATGACCTGAGCCGAAGGCAGTCGTCCAACCAACTGAGCCACCCAGGCGTCCCTGGTAGGGTTATATTCTTATAAGCTCAGCTGCACCTGCTCAACAGTTTGCTCAAGTGCCTGTGATCTGACTCTTTATTTTAACAGGTTCCCTATCCCTTGTATTTCAGACTCTCTATCCTGGATCACCTGTTTTTTTCCTTCCCGTTCTTTCAGACCCTAGTCAGGGTCTTCCATAGAGACAGAGCCAATAGGATATATATAGTTAGACATTTAATGCATTTTGCACTCATGTAAATTAAATGTGTAACTTACATACACATATATAACAATTAGATATGCATATATACATATATGAGAAGTTCTATCTCTATATATTTATATATGTGTATATGGATATAGAGAGCTACATAGATTTATTGTAAGGAATTTGTGGTTCATGTAATGATGGAGGCTGAAAAGTCCAGGTGATACACAGGAGAGCTAATGGTATAGCTCTGGTCTCAGTTCAAAGCCCTGAGAAGCAGAAGAGCCAATGGCAGAATTTCTAGTCTGAGTCTGAGTCCAAGGGGAGAAGACCAAATTCTTGGCTCAAAAACAGTGAGACAGAGAGTAAATGCTCCCTTCCTCCTTTTGTCCTGTTCAGGTCTCCCAACAGACTGCACGATGCCCACCCACACTGGGGAAGGCTATCCGCTTTACTCAGTCTACCAACTCAAGTTTTTTTGTTTTTTTGTTTTTTTTTTAAGATTTTATTTATTTATTTGACAGAGAGAAATTACAAGTACACTGAGAGGCAGGCAGAGAGAGAGAGAGAGAAAGAAGCAGGCTCCCTGCTGAGCAGAGAGCCGGATGCGGGACTCGATCCCAGGACCCTGAGATCATGACCTGAGCGGAAGGCAGCGGCTTAACCCACTGAGCCACCCAGGCGCCCCCCAACTCAAGTTTTGATTTTTTTTTTTTTCAATTTTTTTTTTTTTTTAGATTTTATTTATTTATCAGAGAGAGAGAGGGGAGAGAGCGAGCACAGGCAGACAGAATGGCAGGCAGAGGCAGAGGGAGAAGCAGGCTCCCCGCCGAGCAAGGAGCCCGATGTGGGACTTGATCCCAGGACGCTGGGATCATGACCTGAGCCGAAGGCAGCTGCTTAACCAACTGAGCCACCCAGGCGTCCCTACCAACTCAAGTTTTAATCTCATCTGTAAAAACCCTCACAGACACACCCAGAATAACGTTTAACCAAGTATCTGGCAAATGTGGACCAGTCAAATGGACAAAATTAATCATTTCATTCAGTCAATTCTTTAAGTGGCTTTGTTGTTTATACATCTACTTTTTTCTTCAGCCTTCCCACTCCATTTCCTGCTGATAAACTACCAATCAACATACATGTATAGAAGACAGATACTTTGCTCACATTTCAATCCTGAAGAAGCACGAAGTTGAAAAGTTCTATTTGTCTTTTTGTAATATTCGTGGCCAGGTATTCATATTATGCAGTTGATGATGAGCTCCACTAACTTTTAACATTAAAACTTGAAAATATTTCAGGTTGAATATTTATATTGTAACATAGACTTCATTCTATCCCTTTTTCTTTCACTCTTGCATATTACCAGCCTCTCTCCTAGTTTAACTCCTCAATTTATAGTGATTTTGGTCAGGGACAAGAGACTTACCCCTACAGGAGTTGCAGCACGTGCCTGTATGGACTGATGTATAGGATTAAAATGTTTGGCTTTTTCAGTCTGCTGTATCTTGTCTCCACCTGTGTGCTGCTGTGTCTGGGACCCGCAGAATCCTGACTTGTTCTGTGAATGAAAGAGAAAATATTTAATTTCTGTTTTAACTTCCCATCTTAAAAAAAAAAAAGAACTAGTAGCTTAATTTTCCTTTACCTTCATCTCTAAATTTCACCCAGCTCATCTGCCTAATCTTGATGGATCTGTTTGCAAGAGAAAATGTGGGAAAAGAAGAAATATCAATCATTTCTAAATAAGTTCTCAAACACTTATTAATTGTCCAATGTGACCAGGGTCTTACCATTGAGTGTAGAAAATGTAGGATGAAGGGCTGCCTGGGTGGCTCAGTGGGTTAAAGCCTCTGCCTTCAGCTCAGGTCATGATCCCAGGGTCCTGGGATCGAGCCCTGCATCAGGCTCCCTGTTCAGTGGGGAGCCTGCTTCCCCCTTTCTCTCTGCCTGTCTCTCTGCCTACTTGTGATCTCTGTCTGTCAAATAAATAAATAAAATCTTTTAAAAAATGTAGGATGAAGTGGAAAGTTTTTAACCAGAGGGGCTGAAATTATTACTGTTTATTTAAAAAAAATCCCACTTTGTTCTTATATCTCATTAAAAGAAAGAAAACAAGATCAATCATTTATTGGAAGTGGTCACCATACTATCAAAACTCTTGAAGAACCCTGCTTGACTAAGTACTGAATGTAAATGCTTTAAAATATTCGGTAGAGGAACTTTATGACAGGAAATGCTTAAAAAAGATGAACCTCTAAAATCTCAGATACCTTGATTCCTGTGTTAGATTAAGACACATTTTTGTTGTTTAGAATAAATGAAACAAATGCTTGAGACATTTAGCTGTGTGGTGTGTGCTTGTGTGTGCATGCATATATGTATTTTAACTGAACATAGGCATAAACTTCATTAGGAAATTAAGCACTCTACCTGAAAGTTTTTAGATAAATTTACTCAAAAGTAGATCCTTTAACTTGGTCAATTTTAATCAAATTGCCATCATTCAATTGGGGGTTATTTAAATCTAGTTATGGTCATTTGCTCCATACAGCTGCCCTTAACTCCTTGCTTCTTCTCTCCCAACAATATCTCATCTCCAGTGCATAGGATCCTCTACTGCACTCTTTTTTTCCCATTAGGAATGGTCATCAGTGTGTTAAGCATACATATGTCTGAGATATTCAGGTTACTTAGACTTCTGATAAAATTATATTATCTATAATTTTGCATGCACGAGCACAAAACTCCAGATTTCGATTCAACTTGGAGACATTATAAAGGGAAAGAGGCCTTATATTGACTTGTGTGGGCATCAGAAAACTTGTACGTAGTGCTTTTCTAGTAGTAACCAGGTGGGTGACTTTTTAAAGTTAGTTTCCTCAGAAAGGAGATTTAGTGAGGAGTGGAGTCAGAATCAGCAGAAATAAATGAAGTAGTGTAGGAAAGAGGAAGAAATTGGACTGTAGTGAAGTTTTAGCAAAGGCCTCAGCCAGTCCACTGGGGCACATAACCAGGGATGATTCTGCAGCGCAGTTCTGTCTTGGGTAAGGGGCGACCAGGTCTTTATACTCCACTGCAAACCTCCTGTTGAATGTGTGCTGCTTTTGAGAAGGCAGAATAACAGTGAGCAAGTTGGGTCTAGTCTCTTAAGGGAAGTCTCTGGAGAAGATCTGACTTGTAGTGTCAGAAATTGGAGAAACAGGTGCTTCAGTCCTGAAGAATGATCAAGGTATTTCACCACAGTCCATTCTTTGAACTATTTAGATACACCTGGTTCAAGTGAATTTTGAGAATACCTCCTTTAAGATTCAGATTGATGTCTCTGACATTGCAGTGGATCCAGCTGCTATCTTTCCCTCTCTATTATTCATTACAGGTTCCTCTTATCCTTGGCTTGCTTCTCTGCTGGCCTCAGTGGATTAGCTGGTAGGGTGACCCAGACTCGGCTCCCTGAAAGGTTTGAACCCCAGGTCACCATGTTCCTTTCAGGCTATTGCTGATAACACTTGACCATTTATCATCATAATTGCACAGAAGAATACTAAGAGATGACCTGGATGGCTGGATGACAAACACATTCTTTCCTGCCCTCATTGTGTAACAGCAGCTCTTGCTGATTAGGTTAAAATATCCCCACAGGATGATGACTTATTTCCTTGCCTGGTGTGTCCTGAAATCTGGAGTATGAGTGACCAGGGGCAGCCATAGTTTAAATTTTGATGAAACTTTTTCTATAGAGCCCAGGTTAAGGGGACAAGAAGCACAAATTCTCCAAACAAATGACTGGGAGTGATAGTTAAGTGAGAGAGACACTCCTATTTAGGACTTTAAGTCAATTCTACTCTAACTGCAATTGCTTGGCATTTCAACTGCCACATCTGTAAAATTCGAAGCCCTTGGTTTGAATGATCAATCTGTAACACTCTTTCCATTGCTGATAATCTGTGATTCTCCATATGATCTAAGATCATTCATATTTGAGAAACTTTGAACATATGTGCAAGTCAACATCAAAAGGACTACAAAAACAACTTTTTGTGGTAAACACCTCTTTGAAAATGAAACCCATTTTTGAGGACTTGGATAATTCTGACCTCACTAAAGTAATAATAGACTAAGATAAGATAAGTGTAAATGATATTATTTCTATCTATAGCTTGTTTCAGGTATACCCTGAAAGACAAAAGCTACCATTGTTAGAATTATTATAAGTCTGGGCTTCTACCTGGTTTTCCATATTGTTGTTGATATTAGTTTTTATTGTAACCTTTGTAAATTTGGTGATATTATAACTTAGTATTATGAAGTCCAACATGTCTTAAGTTACCAGGAGAGACTATTACTGGTGGTTACGCCTTTTCGAAAAGCGTAAGGTTATAAGGTTATAAAGTTTATAATGGAACTTGATACATTATTTAAAAACTGAAACCAGCATGAAAATAAAACTAAAAAATGTAAAATTTACCCTCTTGTTGAATAGCGTTTGTTAAATTAGCAAACTGTAAATATAAGAGCATTGTTATTCACTCCTCCCCAGTAGAGAAGGCACCCGCCCTTAACTTAGAACAATGTGGCATCTATTTTCATAGTTCCTAGCCCTGTCTGCCATATACATAAATGAAACAAAGCTGATTATTTTTATACTCTTTTGGTATGAATTCCTTTGATCTTTTGAAGTACAGTTTTTACTTTGAAGTTTGCAATGTCCAAGCCATCAGATGCAAAGCACAAAGAAGGCTATTACATGACATCTATGAGAAGACATTATTTCCTACCCTGTGTCAGTTGCCATATATTTAGCTATGTCTGTGGTCAAATAGCAATGCCTAAGATTCTTTTCAATGATACATGAATATAAATATAAAATAATATAATAGAGCACTATGTTGACATGTAAAATGCTATGTATAAATATACATATTAATTTACATACATATATATATAAATACAAATACACATACATATTTTTTTCTTCTATTTACTGATGATTTCCTGAAATTGCATGTGGCAATGAAGGGAGATTCAGAAGGGATCTGAAGGACCTTGATTATAGTTCAGACTCTACTACCTAGTAGTTTTGTGACGTTGGACAATTTTCTTAACACTTCCAGGGCTCAAATATGCCCTTTCTAAAATAAAGGGGGATGGTGCGCCTGGGTGGCTCAGTGGGTTATGCCTCTGCCTTCGGCTAGGGTTGTGATCTCGGGGTCCTGGGATCAAGCCCCGCATCGGGCTCTCTGCTTGGCAGGGAGCCTGCTTCCTCCTCTCTCTCTCTCTCTCTGCCTGCCTCTCTGCCTATTGTGATCGTCTGTCGAATAAATAAATAACTCTTTAAAAAAATCCTTTAAAATAAAGGGGGTTGATAGTGGTTCTTAATCTCTTTTTTGTTTTGGGCCCCTTTTTATGAGTATGATGAAATCTATGGATACTCTCCCCAGAAATGTCAGTAACACATATTTGCACTAAATTTTTTATGTCTTTGGAAAAGGCCACTGGCTTCCTGAAGTACATTCATGGGCTTGAGGGTAAGAACAACCAACCAGACATAACAGGTTTTGAACTTCTTACTTCCAAATTATAGAATTTGTAAGATCACTGTAGGATCATGAATAATTCTTAATCAGTTCTTTGTATTAACTTAGACCTTTCCTTTAGTTCCTTCAGATGTACTTCAGGTTTGTCTCTTCTTGACACCAAACCTACAGCTTGGGCTTCTAATAAGCAATCCTGTGACTGGAGCTTAGGATACAGTTTGTCAGAAGAAAATCAAGTTTGAGTCTAGCACATCTCTGGACCAGCAGAAGGACACAGGGTACTGACCCATTTATAAAGAAGCTAGAAACCTAATAGCAGCTCACACAAAACAGCTTTGGGGATTTTACTTGATGACAACCTTGCTCTGAGACAAGAGTGTGATGTAGTTTCTAAAACTGTATAAGCCCATATACACTTTAGAAAAGTTGATTTTTCATATCCTGGTTGGTCAAATACCAGGGCACAGTACAGGTCATGCCACATTTACAGTTTGAGGGGCATGCCATGGGGATCATTATTAGAGTGAAAAAAAAATTGAAGGAAGTGGGCAAGAGGAAGAAGAACCTGGAAACTTGGCCACATGAAGAATGGTCACAAGGACCATGGATGTTTCTTCAGGGAAGAGAAATCTAGGTTTTCCTCAAATATGAGTATGACATGTTAAGTGAAGCCATCTTACTCTGGTAATCCTGGAGGTCAGAACTAAGCCAGTGGCTAGATTTAATCCAGTGTGAGCAAGAGCTTCTAACAACACAATCCGGCATATATGAAATGCACTCTTTTGTAAAGAGCTGGAGGGCAGCTCCAAGAGACGAAGCAGAAGTTGTATGACCACCTTTCCAGAGGGATTTTGGAAGGGACCCAGTCTGGGGGTGGGAGTGGAAAGAGCAGTAGTTGATGAGAGAGAGACTCAATGAACCTAAAAGGAATTTGTCTATGAGATTCTATAACTCTAGTTTCCCACTGATCCCGGGGATGGGGCCATTGGGAGAGGCGGTTACTAGAAATAAAGTATACTCTTTTCTGACTCTATAAAGGACATCATGAAAGAGGCCTCCTGTTTGATCACTGATCCCAAAGTGTAGGTTGGTATAGCAGTGGAGGTCAACCTGAGGAATAAGAGGCTGTCACTCCGTTTGAGGATTCACAGATTACCTAGTAACATGCTTGCCCTACAGACTGCATTAAGTAGAAATAAGCAGATATGGCAGCAATACTGTCATACATACAATGTGTACAGCTGACCCTTGAACAACATCGGTTTGAACTACGTGGGTCCAATTACATACAATTTTTGTTTAAGAGTTGACAGCAAAAGCATTAAAACATTTATTTACAACTGTTCACCCCAGTCTCCACTGGACTGAATTGAGGGTGACTGGAATAGAGGTCATGCAGCTGCTGTCTGAGTACTTGGGGTGGTCCACCTGGGGGCCCTGGAATAGGTCAGAGCTGCAGGTTACCCCTTGTGCCCCTTGGGTCTATCACCTAGGACTGGTGTGCAGAAGACTGGGATGAAATGGAAAAATGAGCCCAAGGGCAAGAATGGTGCTGTGCAAGGAGCCATGTGGTCCCTGCACACAGACACCATATTCTGCCTCAGTCATCTGTGGGCCTGGGTGCACCAGGTCAATACCCCTGCCTGTGGCTATTCCCTGGCCCCTAGGCTGCACTCATCTGCAGCTGCCAATCGCCATTGTTTGGTGGTACACCTCCAGCTGCGTTATGCCTCCAAGCCTCTGTTGCCACCTGTGGGCCATCGTCTACCTCTGAGAAGTCAAGGCCAACAGGCTACAGAACATCACTATCCTGGGGCCAGGCCTGGCCTAGCTTGCCCTGCCTATAAGCAGATTTTTTTTTCCAGTAAGTAAAGTACAGTACAGTAAATGTATTTTCTTTTCCTATGATTTTCTTAATAACATGATCTTTTCTCTAACTTCCTTTATTGAAAGAATACAGTAAATAATACATACATCATACAAAATAGGTGTTAATCTACTGTGTATGTTATCCATGAGGCTTCTAGTCAATAGTAGGCTATTAGTAATTAAATTTTAGGGGAGTCAAAATTCTGTGTGGATTTTTTGACTGCATGGGGGTCTGTACCCCAAACACCCATGTTGTTCAAAAGTCAACTGGACTTCATTTAATCTTTATAACAGGGGAAGCCCTAATGCCATCTTCATCATCATTTCATAGAAAGAAAACAGAAGTTTAGGTAGGGTAACATAGCAGGTAGTCATACAAATGGAACTTGAACTCAACAGTCTGTTAAGTCATGTGGTTAACAAATACACCATACCACTGTCTCCAACAAATGTGTTCTTGAAAGAGGTCCACAGTGTTATTTTCTCTTTTTCAGATTCATGAATCATGTTATACATCCACAGTGGTTTTCAGTATAAGAGTATGGATAAGAATCCTTGAACAAATATTCATTGAGCACTCTTATGGGCAGGTCCCGGTCTAGGTGCTGAGGATATAGCAAGACATAAAACAGACACAGACATCCATGCCCACTTACATTCTCGTGGGGAGAAATAGTTGATAACAAAAAGGACATATAACCTGCTAGAAAACAATAAATATTATAAAGGAAAATAAAATAGAGCAAAAAGGGGATAGGAAATGCTGGAGGAACAGCTTTCAGCTGGGAGGCAGGAAAAGTTCCACTGAAAGGCAATATTTGAAAGGTGGCAGGTCCTTCTTTGATCCAGGTAAATTAGAATTTTCCACCAGCTTTGCATGGAAATGTTTGAGGTACCTTGGAAAAACCCCTGAGAGCAGTACAAGTTGCTATTTTAACCCACAGTATGTACTTTAATGGGCCTGAAGGTAATGGATTAAGTAAAATGTGCAAATAAAAATGAGAAGGGCAGTGTTCAGTCTGGAACTGTTCATCAGTCCTGAAGGCCAAGGTCCTTGGCTGCTGCATCCTCCCAGGTGAACTGTGTGGGAAGAGCAGGCCATCTGCTTCTGGCTCATGTAGCAGGAGGAAATGAATATCTCAGACCAGTCCATCAGTGACTCCCAGGGAAATACCACACATCTCTTGAATAAATAGTATGCATTCCTGTGAGTTTTGTAGTGAACTCGGCCAATAAGAAAGATCTGAAGGGATGTCTAGTGTTTTGCTAACTACCTCTATTAAGTCATTCTTGCTGCTGTGTCAAACAGTACGAATTTTGTGGGAAACTTCTAAAGCTTTGGAGGATCCAATGCTTTTTTGGTTCCCTTTCTTTACATATATGTAACTTAGGCCAGAAAATTTCTCATCCTTAGGTATAATCTTGTGCTCCAGGCTGCTGAAGAAAAGGCATAGGAAACACAGGACATGCCTAGATGGACAAACCCTGAGCTTCTGGAGCCCAAGATTTATGCCTTATTCATATTTGTATCCAAACCAGAAGCTGTAACCATAACCATTTCTTGAATCTTGTAAGTAGGTAATAAATATCTGTTACAAGTTAAGTAACTGTGATTCTTCTACTTAGCTATTTTAGGAACAATGAACACAAAAAATATATCAAGCCTCTTGGTCCAAAAAAGTATAAAATTCAACAACTACAACTTGTTTTTAAAAATAAGCAGGCAGGGGAGACTGGCTGGCTCAGCCAGGGGAGCGTGTGATTCTTGATATCAGGATTGTGAGTTCAAGCCCCACCTTGGGCATGGAGCCTACATTGAAAAAAAGAAAGAAAGAAAGAAAAGGAAAAAAAAAGGCATGCAAATATAATAGCTAGGTTACCTTTCATTTAATTTGAGAGAAGAATGAAAATAAATAACCACATAGCAGGAAATATAGTTTGCTTCTTCAGAAAAAAGCTCATAGATACAGGAAGTAAACTGCTGGTTTCCAGAGTGGAGAGAGTTTTGTGGAGTGGTTGAATAAAAGAGGTAAAGGAGATTAAGAGGCACAAACTTCCAGTTATAAGAAGAATAAGTCATGGTGATATATTTTATAGCATAGGAAATATAGGCAATAATATTGTAATAACTTTATACAGTGACAGATGGTAACTAGACTCATTGTGGTGATCATTCGGTAATGTACAGAAATATCAAATAATTATGATATATACCTGAAACTAACAGGATATTGTATGTCAATTACACTTCAATTAAAAAAAGTTTACTTCTTGGTGTTTTGATTCTTAATATTCATTTTCTTTTTTGAAAAGAACTCTTTTACAGAATATGTAAGAAGATTAGTAGAAATGATGTTTAGGAAGGAAATGAACACTAACAAACCCAAACCACAAAATGTACTATGGTCTTTTTAGGTAAGTGATTTTGTTCAGCTGTCTTTGCAAGCCATTTGTCTTCACATTTTGCAGTTTTTCTTTTCTAAATGTGCAAAGATGATAAATGTTTGGGTGGGCGCAGTTTCAGTCTTGCTTTTTAGTAGGGGAATTTGAGAATGGAAAATAAAATAAATGACAGAGAATCATCATGTTGTCTGCCCCGATCCTTCTGAAACTTCCTGTAATTTTTGTTTTTCCAAGCACTGAATGAAGACTTAAGTCTGACACTCTGAGAAGAATGTTACTTGGATAGGAGTGACACTGAAATACCCAGCTAACAATTCTCTGGTTGTTCTTGGCATTTTAAGTAGAATCTGGCAGTAATTCACCAATATCTGCGTCAAAAATGTCCATGTTGTAAGAAAAAGTGACTTTTCTTAAATGTCATGTTTCCTTTTGCCTGTGAAAGGCTGAGTATCTTCACCATTACTGCTAATAAAATTAGTTTGTGACATTTCTCCTTGATATAAGTAGCCACTTTCACCTACTCTTGACCAGACCTAAATGTCTTTGGATTCATTACAAAATAAAGTTTCTGATGGAAAATCTCTTAGAAGAAAGGAAGCAAGCAAACACAAGCAAACAAGCAGGAAAGAAAGAAAAGGGAGAGAGAGAGAAAGAGAGAAAAAGAGAAAGAAAGGAAGGAGGACGGAAGGAAGGAAGGAAGAAAAGCCATGCTGCTAATCACCATGCGATACTATCTCTCCCATTGTCATAATTAGCAATAATTGTGCCTCGGATAAACCTCATTGGCTATGATACTGCCACTGCTCAAAGCTCTTTCCCATTGTCTTAAATAGGAAATTTATTAGTCTGGAAAACAGAAGTCGCTCTGTGAACTGCAAGTATTAAAGAATTCAAAATAGAAATCAAGTGCTTTATAAGGGCAGGAGGAGATGTTACCTCAGTTTTGCAGCTTTCAGTATGTCAGGAAATTGAAGAAATTGAAGGAACTTGCTGACAATGATCACAGCTGTCTCTAGCACCAAAAAGGGTGGTTTTCAGGTAATAAGTAAAGACTGCTATAATCTCATGTCTGTTGAAGTCCATGGGCTTTATACTCCAGCCTTGAGAGGACCAAAAATATGGCTTCTGCTTCCTTTTTTTTCCCTCCTAAATTCCACATGAGTGTCTCCTGTCTAAGATGGACACTGCTGGCAGGGATTCTGGGAAATACAGTTCCCAGGTTTCTGGGTCTTCTGATTAAGGTATTATGGTAAGCAAAATAAGTCAACCAGAGAAAGACAATTATCATATGATTTCACTCAGATGTGGAATTTAAGAAACAAAACAAAAGCTCATAGCGGAAGGCAGGGAAAAACAAAGTAAGACAAAATCAGAGAGGGAGACCAACCATAAGAGACTCTTACAATAGGAAACAAACTGAGGGTTGCTGGAGGAGAAGGGGGTGGGGGCATGGGTGAACTGAGTGATGGACATTAAGGAGAGCACTTGATATAATGAGCACTGGTTTTTATATACAACTGATGAATCAGTAAACTCTGCCTCTGAAATTAATAATACATTATATGTTAATTAATTGAATTTAAACTTAAAAAAAATGTTGAGAATATACAAGGGAGAAAATGACTCTGAGTTACTAGTAATCTGTCACTGGGTGGGGGGGTGCAGAAACACTTAGTTAGATGTGAGAAAATAACAAGACAGTCCAAGACAAAATCCTAGCTAGACCGATAAACCAAGGCTATGAATATACTCCAAAAGCAAAATGTTAATTATCATAAGGCCCCATAGTTTCAGCAGAAACCAAATCATGCTAAATAAACCTCGTTTCCCTTTTTTGATAGAGCACTGTTACTGGATATTAAGAGAGTGGCACTGTCATTGTAGCTCTTGTTTTGGAGGAAGGATTTTAAGAAAATGTCATGCTATCCTTATGCTTAACTATGAGCTGTTATTATTTTTAGGGAATTCGTAACTGGTCAAGCACCTTTCTTCTTTCCTTTCCTCCCAACCCCCCTCCCTCCCTCCCTTCCTTTGAGAGAAAGAGGGCGCGGTTGGGGCGGGGTGGGGGGGTGGGGGGGTGGGGGGGATGGAATCTTAAACAGACTCCAAGCTGAGCGCAGAAGCCCACAGGGCTCCATCTCACAACCCCTGAGATCACAATCTGAGCTGAAATCAAGAGTCTGATGTTTAACTGACTGAGCCACCCAGGCGCCCCATCTACCTTTCTTTAAAAAGTCATGAGTGGATCAGTATGAATCGGTATAGAGGTATTTCTGAAGTAGTGAGCTCTAAGTCCCAGAATTTACCTCTGTCTTGGGCAAAACGTCCTGAAACATAATTCTGGGAACTTTCTAAAATTATATGAGCTGAAATAGCATTCTGGAACCAGCCGCTGGAATGTCACGCGGTATGCCCTGTATAATTAAATATCATGTACAAATGTAATCAATAAGACCTAGTCACATAATTTTTTTCTCCCTGAATAATAAAAGAGCTACTGTGACAACAGATGTTTTTCTTGAGCCAGTTTTATAGCTCTTCCTCATTTCTTCTGGTTTTATGTAGCTTCATCCTACTTCTGGGCTAGGCATGAGGCAAAGACTGAATAGGATGCATTTGTAGTTGTGTAAATTAGTTCGCTCTCTTTTTCTACCACTTACCTATGCTAAGTAGTGAAATACTAATGGAGAGGGATCAATTTGGACGTGGATGTGGACTGGGGGAAGAGAAGAGCAGGGGTGACAAGACGCATATATTCAATCAAGCTCCTGTCAAACAGCCGTCTTACAGTGACTTCAGAATATGCCCACTCGCAGTCTTGTGCAACCGTTTACTCACTTGCTTATGCAAGAGAAGTGACATTATCTTTGAATTCTGCCTTCACTATATCTATGGCAATCATCACATCTTATCTATTTTACCTCCTAAACACTCCCCCAAGTCTAGTGATCTCTTCCCTCCTCTCTTATCACTTTACTCTAACAATCTTTGTTCAACTGCTTTAATGCAACTGTTTATATTTAGACTTGCACACTTGACCTTTATCTACAGTGTCCATTGCTTCTTTTTTCCCTTTTATTATTTTTCAGAGTGACCTTACCAGGGTGCACACCAAATAAGGTCTCTCTTCTTAACACCTGCTAATAGCTCTAAATGTCCTTGGAATAAAGCTCAAACATAAACATGTGATACAAATTTTGTTATGACATGAGCCCGCTTACCTGTCAGGCTCACCTCTTTTTTTTTTTTTTAAAGACTTTATTTATTTGACAGAGATCACAAGTAGGTAGAGAGGCAGGCAGAGAGAGAGAGAGAGGAAGGAAAACAGGCTCCCCGCTGAGCAGAGAGCTCAATCCCAAAACCCTGAGATCATGACCTGAGCTGAGGACAGAGGCTTTAACCCACTGAGCCACCCAGGCGCCCCGAGGCTCACCGCTTAATGCTTCAAGCACACTGTGTTAGCCGAGACACTCCCATCTTGCCTGATTCTCCACTTTTCTTGCCCATCCAATCTGTATGCATTCTTCAGTTCTTACTTAGAGGTGACATCTTCTGGGCAACCTCACTCCATTCTCCAAGATTAAGATTAATTTCTTGTGCCACTAAAGCATCCTGTAATATTTATCATGTCATGGAAGTTATTAATAAGCTCCATAGAGAATGTACCTTCTACATTTTCCCTAGCAGCATTCTGTCCACTATCGAGGACATGGTGAGTCCAAAACAAAGACACACTGAGTAAAGAATGAAAACTAGAAGTGTAACTATAACTCTAGTCACTGAATTTATAAATAATGCCGCCTGCTATGTAGCATAAGCTCTATGAATGCAGGAACCATGTCTATTTTATCCTTGGTATTTATCACACTACCTAACACATAGAAACAAGTCAGTAAAGAGAGATTTAATGAGTTAATTGACTATTCTTATATCAGTACTTTTAAGATCAAGAGTAAGAACGGTTATTTTAAATTTAATCAAACCACCTCGAGTCCATTCTAAGAGGACTGCCCAGGTGTTACAGACTTGTCGTTTTGCTATGAGTTTTCTGCTTCTGTTTCTAACTTTTTACGTGACTTTAGTTAGATCAGGTTTTCTCAAACTTGGCACTAATGACATTTATGACTGGATAATTCTTTGGGGTGTGTGTGTGTGTGTGTAAAGCAGTCAGGGGGAGTGCTGTAGGATGTTTAGCAGCATCCCTAGCCTCTACCAAATAGATGCCAATAACATCTCCCACCCACCCAGTTGTGACAACCAAAATTATCTCCAGACTTTGCCAAATGTCCCCTGGGGGCTGGGGGTAGGCGTAGGGAAAAACCCATTTGAGAACCACAGAGAGATATTTGTTTGTGTAGGAGGATTTGTGGAGCAATTCCTATTTGTATCAAAAGGTGGTTTTGGTTTAGGGTGGTAGTTTTTGTTTTAAGATAAAAAAAAAATCTCTATATACCCTTCCATCATAAAACAACTGTGTCTTTGTAGTATTTGTCTACTGTCTTCTACTTTACAGTGGCACCAGTAATGAACACATGATCTGTGCTACTAAAACTTCACAAACACTCTTAAATGGGTGGTTTGGGATACTCTTTCTTGGTACCGTGTTGTTCAGGATGCCTTATAACAATAAAAGTCACAGGGGTGAGTCTTTAGACTCAGGAAGAACAAAAAAGGCATGTAAGCATCATATCAAATCTCTCCAATAACAGCTGACAGATGCAATGGTTCACTAAGTTAGAGAATATATTATTTTATGACCAGAATGCACAAGGAAAAGATTCAAAGCAACTCATAGCATACTATGCTCTTAGCTTACCTTTGGGTTGGACTACTGCTGTTTATGTTTAGAGGAAAAATAATGCTTAACACACTCAGGCTATCAAGATCATTTGGTTTCAGGAACATCCCTTCCCTCACATATTTTATTCAAGCAATACTGAGCTTGACAAGAATGCTACAGAAAAATTTGGAGACACAGTTTTTCATATACTTCATATCTAATATCAGTACAGCATAAGAGGAATAAACCTGTTACAGAGCTAGGTTTAGCAAATGATAGGCTGCAGTCCAAATTAAGCCCAGAGACTATTTATGTTAATAAAACTTGATGCAGCAACATTCATGTACATAATCTATATGCCTACTTTCACACTGCAACAATCAAACTGAGTTCATCTGCTTTTAAGAAGGACCTCTAAACTATGCTGAACTCTAAAAACATGGAACATGATGCCAAAAATAACACAACAGAGGGAATCCTCATGAGGTTTCTGATACTTCCTGCCCCGGTCAGACCATAAATAACATGAAAGCGTCATGCCTTTGGTATTTGAGCATGTCTATGTTCAGTCCTAAAGATAAGTCAAAGTTCAGCGGTGTGAGAAAAATGTAGGATTTCCATGATGAGCATGGTCTAGAGTTATTATCTGAGATTTGTGTAAAGTTTGGAATTTGCCATTAATACTCAAATTTTACATGTGGTACCACTGATGACTTCTCTTCTAGATTTAGTTGCTCTGTCATCTGAATAAATGGAATTTAAATACTTTAATACAAATTAATATATTCATGTGCACAGACACTTAAGGTTTCTCTAGGGCTTGTCCACCTCAAAAATATACGGCACTATTGGTAATTTTTATAAGAATATTTAAGAAGTGATACAGTAGCAAAAGGATACTATCAGTAGTTTCCTCAAGAAATACTCAGCTAGATACACCTGTACATCCCTAATGAAGCAAAACCAAATCCCAAAGCTATTGCAGGTCTAAGAAAATGAAGGGCAAAAAAGGGGAAAAATGTTCAATTTTATTGGTTGGTTAATTTAATACATGAGTCTAAGTTGACCGATTTCTGGCTCTGACAAAATCTTCACACTAGTCCCAGTTTCTGAGACTGAGAAAGAGTAACAGGTGTTTGTACCTTAGTAAGTGTTGTGCCTAAAGCTGGATTCTAATGTGAGTCCATAATTAGAGGCCGATGTGGTCCCACAGAGACGATCTTTGTGAAGAAGTATCTCTTGAATTAATGTAAAAAATGTTTGCGTGTGTGTGTGTGCGTGTGTGTGTGGTATTTCTGAACTTGTCCAAAATATACCAATATTTTTGCAAAGCAAATGATAAAGTAAATCTCTTCCACCCATAGGGCCCCAATCCTTTTCCTTACTCAGTACTCTCTCCTCTCTCCTAAGCTTTTAAGTTGAAAGTCCTACTCAACTCATTACTTCTTATAATTCTGCCCAAAGCATCTGCTGATAAAACTTTATGTTGCTAGTATTTGGGACACAACTACAGAAAGCCTTTCTGTGGAGAGCGAAGTGGTGAGTTTGGTATTTTGAACCAGAAAACAAAGAGGCGGGGGAACTGCCTGGTCCCCTATTAATCAGATTACATAGGTCCTCTTGAGGTGGGCCTTTTTCCTGGGGACTGTTTTTAAGTCAAAGAGTTAAATATTTGCATGCCTTCCCAAATTGCTTCTGTGGATTTTGATATTTCCCCCCTAATATTTTACAAAAGAAAATCAGTCAAAATATTCTTAAAAATACCACTGGACTCTTTGCCTATGTAAGTTATAGCAGGTGGTATTCGAGTGGCAAAGAGAGACTCTATTCCCAGCCTGCAGCTATAATTACAGAGAGGAACTAATTTCTAAGGTCCGGATGAAAGCAAACACCCATTCAGGAGAGAAAATCAGAAAATTATTCATATCTTATAGCATGTATGGCCCTCAGTTCTGAGATATCTTTTTATTTTTTTAAGTTTATTTATTTATTTATTTTTATTTTTAAGTGAAGGAAACCTTTTCGTGGTAGGATGCTTCAGAATAGTTTCCAGAAATTATTTATTTGTTTGTTTGTTTGTTTTTCCTGACTCACTTAATTTCATTCTGTACCTTGTCATCAATCAAAATATATTCTGGTCTATTATTTATCATTATTAACCTTGCTTTTCCAGAACTAAGCTATCCTGTATGATGCATCACATACATCTGTGAATGCCTTGAATGATAGTTGCCAAGGCCTTTTGAAATAGAGTATTAACCTATAATTACATAAGATCAAACAGTTTAGATGGAAACAGGCCTCCTAAGATGTTCAAAATTATCATTGATGCAGTCTTTTGATGATCAGTAGTTAAAAAAAAATAAACTATAGCCCATTCCAAATGTCAAGTAATAATTATGGCAGAATACAAGCACCTGAATTCTGGTCACAAAAGGGAGAAAGAGTATTGCCGATAACATTCGAAACGGCTTTCGGCGCTTCCGCTGTTGACCCTGTAGTGTGTAATCACAGTGCATGCTCAGGTTCTGAAGCAACTGCAACTTCCCTGAAAAATGTGGCTTTCAAACAGTCATCAAGATGAAGGCATTACAAGTAAAAATGAAAATGAGAATATAAATTACATTTATTTATAAGGGTACATTTTTGTATGTGACTAAATTCACATAGAAGGTTTTTGTTTTGTTTTTAACTCTCTTCCTAAATTTACTTGGCAAACATGACCTATTAATTTTAAATGTCTGGCCACTTTAGCTTCTTACTTCACAGTCAGGCAGGTTGTTGGCTAACCCTGGACCCACCCTTTCAGACTTCTATCCTGATACTCTCCTGGAGAAGCTTTGTAATTCAGAGGCCAGGAGCAAGATAGGAGTTTCCTGCTACCTTTAATTATTTGGCGCATTGATCACTACAGTGCCATATATCCTTCGTATTAGTAATCAGGAACATAATACAATGACAATTTAGAATAAAATAAATTACTCCCATTTGACTCTCTTCTTTGGACTAAGGTGATAAGAAGGCATTGCTGAAATACACACACACACACACACACACACACACACACACACACACACACACCATCAACCGATTTTAACCCAATATGAAGAAGGTTTAGACAGTTTTCCGATTGTTATCCTGAAAAACAGAAAAGAGGATGTACTGAGACTTGAAAAAAAATCAAATTTTGTCAAGGAATAGGAAAAGGGAGGGAGAAAAAATAATCACATCATTGAGAGAGGCTTTTTGTGTTTTTTTCTGAGAGAGATCTGGAGGTCCTCATAAAACTGAAGAGTTGGGAGAGGAGAGGAAGGCTGAATTCAGTTTGCCTAACTATGGGATGTTTTTATAGCGCTAGCAGAGCCTAAAGACAAGAAATTGTCTCTGTGTTGTTAGCAGCTCTAGGACCCTGGGGTCACGACCTGAGCCAAGGGCAGATGCCCAACTGACTGAGCCCCTACATCTATTATAAATTAGAATTTATAAAGTAGTCTCAAAATATTCTAAATTGAGTCTAGCAGTGACTCTAGAAAGTGCTATTATACCCCTCATTGTGGGAAAAAATAGGGAATAAAGAAAGTTTAACCATTTGTTCAAGTTTTTATAGCTAATGAAAATAGGACTTCTTAATCTAAAATGTTTTCACTAATTTAATAAAGTTAAATTTAGATAATTGATAAATAAAACTAGTAGAAAAGAATAAAAAAAGTTTCATTATGAAAAGAAAATTACTATTGACATGTTAGTTGCTTCCTTTTGGTCCTTTAAAAAAATTTTTTTATAATGAAGCTAGGTTTGTATTTTGTGTACATTTTTGGTGTTGCAGTTCCATGTATTATTAAAACTTGTTATTTCTCCCATGTAACTACAAATTCTTTGTGTATGTGAATTTTTTATTTTGATCCTCTCCTAGTCATCCCAGGTAAAGGAGAGAGTCCACCCCAGGGCTACAGGGATAGCTGAACATGTGATACTCGACACTGGAGAGATGAAATTTATAATGCTTCTTAGTCACTTAAACTCAGCCTGATGGAAGGGGATACTGCATCACACAAGGCCATATGAGGGTTTCACTCAAGAACAGGATGAACAAACAGGAGCTATGAGAGACAGCTCTGTAGCATTAAAAGGGCAAGTGCCTTCTGGCTTCTGCAGAAGGAAGGATGAGGCTGATTTGTTTGAATAATTCTGTGGGTTTGCAGGGAACTGAAACCCACTACTTAGGGCTAAGCAGGAACTGGCCTTGGTTCCCTTGATGAAGAGGGTTGTTTGGCCAGGATGCCTCAGCTGTGAGACCAGAATGGTAAGAGGAACTTGTTGTTAGGCTATTTGAGATCCTCCTGGTTTCACCAGATGTCAAGGCAGTACATAATATTGGACCTTAATTTTAGGCCTTATATCACATTTTGCCATATCAGTTGAATTTTTGCAGATGTTTATAATGTAAATAATATGCCAATGACTATCCTTGTGCAAAGACTTTAGTTTTAATATTACTTAGTATTTTAATATTTAAAAAATAGGGCCCTAAAAGAAAAACAGTAAGTCAAAGGATATGAATAGTTTAGTTACTTGATACTCCCAAATTTCTTTGAAATAAAACATCTGACTCTAAGTTTAGGACTTTCTATACCACATTGCTTTTGCCAATGATTGTGACAATGAGAGAATCTAAAAGAACTATTTTATTGTTAAATCATGGTCCATGAAACTTATCTAACAGTTTCTTTGTCATCTTCCTGGAACGTAGGTGTCCTGACCTACCAGGTTTGGGTTTGTAGAGTGAAAAATAAGGCCAAAGTCTGTTCAATAAGAGTAACATTTTAGTGAAGAACTAGTATAACTCTCAATAGAAATTGAAGTTATAGTCAAATCTCAATATAGACTATTAGCCAAATCTCTTTAAAAAAAGTTCTTACTTATCTGAACTAATCTTTTCATTAATATTAATGACCAATAGTTTTTATTTTAATTTGTGTTCTCTTGGAAATTGAATTTTGAAAAAGAACAAATGGTCTCCAATTCCCAAAGTACAAAGGCATACTATATTTTAATATGGTCTTGAATGTTACTTAAGAAACAAATATTGTATATGCAAAATACAATTTAGGGCTTAGCTTCACCAATAGTAGTAAAAATCTATCAAAATAACTTTAAAAATTATTAGTAAAATCATGAGTCAGCTTAGAAGAAATGAAATAAAGACTGAAAATGTATACAATGGCATTATTGTAATAAGAAAGCCTAGTCAAACTTTTGTTACTGTACAAAAAACATTTGCTTTTATTTAGTGAAATTATTTAAATATGTAGAGTCTTTGAGAAAAGGAAGTACATACATTAAAAATAGCACTTAGGCTAATCCCAATGGGATGGAGGAATATTTACATGATTATATTACAATAGTAATCATTACAGTCATATAATGTGTCCCATTCATTTCTTTAATGCTATTAATCCAAATGTATACTTATAAATACAGTACATTTGATGAAAAGCCTGAAATGTGGAATATTTGAATTAAATGCAGCTTTATACCTTAAAATAGTGAATCTACACATCACTGGACTTCTAGTTACTTTGATCCTTGAGATAAACACAAATGCACACATCCACACAAGCACACATAAGTTAATAAGGGACATACAGGGACAAACTTTAAAGTTACATAGTTCACACTCTTCTCAGGGATGAAACTTCAAGTTGCTTAGTCCATATTCGATTGGTTCAGAAATGAATGCTAAGAAGAAATTTTGTAATTTGATATACTAGATAACCAATTAAAAACAGAGTAAAGCAGTGCAATAGAAGATCTGTTATCTGGAGTATCTGGAATTGTGTTTTTCTGGGTTTGTTTTCCTTTTAGTATGAAGATGTTAAATCTAGGGTCCCTTAATAATACAGGAAATAGTTCTGCACACTTTATATTCTCCACTAATAGTAAAACTTGGTCTTCCAAATGATGGCCTTGCATTGTAAAGAAAAAATTTTTTAAAATTATTTTAAAAATATGCTGTCTATAAGAGGGAGATTTGTGAACATGCTCTGGAAAATCTGTAAAATACATATGCATTAAATAATTTATTCCCACATGATGTTTGAAAAATAGCTTTACTCCTATATTGCACAATTTTTAAATAGAGATGTAATATGGATGTCAGTATAATTACATAATAATTAAGATATTTTATAATACACACTATAAATATCAAAGGCCCATGTTATAGCATTCATTCCAAGTTTTATATTAAACAAGAATCATGCATGCTATGGTCTGAATTGTGTTTCTCCCAAATTCTTATGTTGAACTCCTACTGTCCAATGTGACCATATTTGGTTATAGGGCCTTTATGGAAGTGATTAAGACTAAATGACTTCATAAAGATGGGGCCCTTACCCAATAGAATTATTCTCCCTATAAGAAGAGAGACACCAAGGAGTGCCCTCTCCTGCTTTCTCCCTCTCTCTCTCTGCCATGAGAGGACATAAGAGGCAGTGTCTGCAAAGCCAAGAAGAGAGATCTCACCTAAACCTTATCATGCTGGCATATTACTGATCTTCAAATTCCAGCCTCCAGAACTGTGAAAAAATACATTTTTGTTATTTAAACCACCCAGTCAATGGTATTGATTTTTTAGCAGCCATGAACTAAGAAAATGCATATTGATTAGAAGTATCATCAGTTCTGAATTCAATGGGGTTCAGATTAATTAGATTACTCTTTTAATCATTATGAATGATACACAAGAGTTTTCATTGCCTTTTAAATGTAGTTTGTCCCACTGAAGTATTCCTGAATCTTTGTGATATTTCCCTCCCAAGACAGATCCATTTTATAGAAATTTGTTTATTTGTTGGCTGACTACTATCACTGGCTGAATTATAACTATATGGTAATAGTCATTATAGAATATATCTGAAAATAGCACTCAAACTTATTGAAGCTTGCATAAATTTTAATATAGCTGAATGGTTCCATAACAAGTGTTTATATAATCCTATCCTTGACATCATACCTATAGTCATAGGTTCCCATATATATGAAACCACAGAGTTCTCAGCTAAAAGCTGCCGTACAGCCTATCTGTTGATGCGTCAAAGATGTAAGTGCAAGAGTACAGAATGGACGGGGCACACACAGATACAATGATGGGGCTTGTCTACTTTTCTTGGAATGCACATTTCACAATTTTGAGCAGCATCTCAAGATGTTCCACTACTGCCACCTTTGTAGTCAAAATATGATTTTTATTTTATGTTTTAAAGATTATTTATTTATTTATTTACTTGTCAGAGAGAGAGAGAGAGCACACACGCAGGCAGAATGGCAGGCAGAGAAAGAAGCAGGCTCCCTGCTGAGCAAGGAGCCTGATGTAGGACTTGATCCCAGGACCCTGGGATCATGACCTGAACCAAAGGCAGTGGCTTAACCAACTGAGCCACCCAGGTGTCCTAAAGTATGATTTCTAAAATGGACCTCTTTTAAGGAGAAGACATCATGACGTGCTATAGAGCCCCCTAGGCCAGAAGTTAAGAGACTACAGTTCTTATTTATGCTGTATTACTAGGGAGCTCTGCATCCTTGGGTAAGGTATACTGAGCCCTTTTAGGCTTAGTGTCCTTACTTAAAAATAAGCATATTGGATTAAACCAGAAATTTTCAAACAAGTCTGCACAGCAATAGGTAGGATGGGGTGACTTAGAGAGTGGGTCTCTCACCCATTCTTCAGTCTGGAAGCTTTGTTTTTATCTTCTAGGAATTCTTTAAAAGCAAGGACTCTGTTTTGTTGATCAAAGTTTTTAATGACTGAGCTTAATGACCTCAAATGTACTTATTTTTAACTTGTAAATAATTGTATGATTCTGTATTAAGATCACAACTTAACTGATTAGACACCCATTTTGCCATAAATACCCATTTTGCCTGGAATATCATTGTTGACATTTAACAAGTTATTGGTTATTTTTGCACATTCTCTTGTAGATCTGGCTCTGTACTTGATAACACAGTATTTGGGAAATAAAAAATAAAAACTATGTAAACATTATGATTTCCTAACTGGAATTTTTTCCTTTAACACCTTGGGATTTCCTGTTCAGAGACCTCTTGTTGCGCTTCTCTATTGCCCACAGTTTCGGTGACACACAGATAGAAAAAATATATTTAGCAACAGCTTTGTCTTAAGAATAGTGCCTTTTATAAAAACCTCTGGGGAGGACTAGTAATCTTGGGAAATTAATTTCCGGATCTTAGAAATTATACTTTATTGATATTATCCAGGGTTTTCTAAGTAATTTAAATTGCCAACTAGTGAAGAAAAACATTTAAGAATTTAAAGAACATTGACAGAACTACTACCTATTGGGAAGGCTCACAGCAACCAATGACAACAAGCATTATCTTAAAGATAGTCTGCTTTTAGGTTCCATCAGTCCCTGCTCCCTCATATGTATTTGTGTCTGTGTATTATAGGGCAGTAGGTAGATAGTAGATATAAAGATGTACATGTTTCAATTGTCCAATGGAAGAGAAAAAGAACAAAAAGCATGGAGTGAAAATCATAAGATTTTTGAATTTTTAAGTTATAGGATGGATAAGAGAGAAAGATTCCTTTTAAAATAGCATCTACAAGATACTAACTCACAGGGACACCTGGGTGGCTCAGTGGGTTAAAGCCTCTGCCTTTGGCTCAGGTCATGATTCCAGGGTCCTGGGGTCGAGCCCTGCATCGGGCTCTCTGCTCAGCAGGGAGCCTGCTTCCTCCTCTCTCTCTGCCTGCCTTTCTGCCTACTTGTGATCTCTATCTGTCAAATAAATAAACAAAATATTAAAAAAAAAAAGATGCTAACTCACAGATTATGATGAAAAGCTAATTTAGCAGAAACACCAGTAGATAAGAGGCATGGATATAAACAGAGAAAGGTTACAAATTACATTAAAACATTGAGAAAATAGAAAAAGATGGTTAAATTAGAAACGAGAAGATGGATGAGCCAGTTAGCATTAGATAGGCTGAGTGGCTTTCTTCAAGAGAGGGAATATGAGCTCATTGCTATCTGTCACCCATGACACCTCACAAATCCACATTTGGCATCTCCTTAGTGAACGGCTGAGTTGGTGAAAAGAGGAAGGCAACAGGACTAAGTCAAAGTTCCCAAACAGAGCTCAGGTCTATGCACTGAAAGGAGGCCATGTATAATAGGGATTTTCCAGCGATTCTTAGGCTAAAATGGTAAGGAAAAGAAGAATTGAAAAGAAGTAGATCTGGTGCATAAAATGGGGCCACGGTTGTGATATTTAGAAACCTCTAAGAGGGACAATGAATCACCATTTTCAGTGTATTCCACAATCGATAAAAATGAAAGGCAAGTCCTTAGAATAGAAAAGAAGAAATATTCATCTATTTTAAAAAAGGAAGGCAGCAGAGGTTAGGTGCAAAGAACGATACTAACCAGCACTGAGAAAAGAGATTAAGGAAAGTGAGATAAAAAGGGAACTTGCAAATCTTCTAGAACATTCTGACTCACCGAGCAGTCATAAATTTGGGTCTCTTAATATGTTCTGTCTAGTTTCTTTATTGAGTTTATTTTATTACAGCTTTTTTGCTGGTTATTACATCTACCTCAGCAAATAAAGGATGAGAAGTGTTCTACATGAAATATTCATTGGGTTTATAGCCTTAATCTTAAAAGTAAAAGCTGAAGTAAAAAGCTGGAATAAAGAGTTTTAGTGTCCATATTATGTATTTGAAAGCATGGTGAAAGGATAAAGTGAGATGCAGCATAGGGAAGAGAAAACTAACAGGAAGGAAGTATCCGGAAAGAGCCTGAGAGCAAAGACCACTTTTAAAGTGAAGTCTGAGAATGTGGGGGGGGAGGTGAGGGAGACAGACAGACAAAAGAATCTGAAGAATTGAAAACTGTTAGTATGAAGCCAAGATGTGACTTCAGCGAGCCAGTGTGGGAAATTGCTGCTAAAGGAAATGGAGAGAGAGCTTCAAAGATGTTTGTATGAATGGGGGAGAATAGCCCCTGGGCTTCATCACACAGCATAGCAGTTGGAAGAAGGACCTAGTGAAGAAGGCCTCAAGATGGGTCAGAATTTATGCTAATTAGCGAGATAATTACGGTAGAGTAGAAGATGCCCTTCATGGTGTACCTACTCTGCACCAGGCACTTTACATATGTATACAGCTCTGCTCTCACAAATAGGCAACATTTTTCCAATTTTACAAAAAGGGAAAGCAAGACTACAAGAGTTAAGTGATTCCCCTAAGGTCTAATATGGAGCAGAAGAACTCCAGTATAAGACAAGATGTATCCTTTTAGAGCCCAGGCATTTTCACAATATTACACTGCTTCCCATTGAATCTCTCATAGTCCAAACTATAAAGCACATATTAGTGACCACCCCCACACCACTCCCCCTGCTGCCTATTTTTAGTTATAAGAAAAGAAATGCTCCAGATAAAGACACTATGAATGGGTTAAATAAAATACAAGAAGGAAACTACAGACTATTATCTATATGTTCAGAAAAGAAAAAGAAAAAGAAAAAGAAAAAGAAAAAGGAAAAGGAAATGCAAAGGCAGGAGAGACTCTGTTACTAAGGGCAATTAGGCTCTGACGCTGTAGATACATTCAAGTAGTGGTTCTTAGCATTCTCAACCTTGGGTTTACACTGGAATCACTGGGAGCATTAAAAAATCTTCAAGTCTGGATCCCCCCTGAGAGATTCTGATTTTACTGGTTCGAGTCATTGGAGTTTGCATATATGTGAAATACTTATAACAGTGCCTGGTATGTGGAAAGCACCAAATAATTTTATACTACTATTACAGAAAGAATAATTTATTAAAATAAGTTTATAATGTTGTCTGTAAGCTTCTATCAATACTTTAGAAGAGGAAGACTTTTAATAGATGTTCATCTAACTGGTCTAATTTATAGGACCATTCTAAAGAGGAATTTCATATGTTGCTCAGAGCAGGTGTGGGATGGTGGTGGGGATGGTTTGGTTCTACTAAACCATCTCTTTACCTTGTCAATTTTGCTTGTGGCCAACTTCACTGGACGTGATATATGGTCAGCGTCCATATGAATAAAATGCATAATCAGTTATTATGAGGCTGGTAGTAATATGAAGGGCTGGACACATGCAACTTTTGGTCCCTCATTTTGTCTGTTGTCTTTTTGCTTCCAAACAGGAATAAGGCAGCGAGGGCAGTTGACAACAGCTTTTGAAGAGAAGTTGGTTGATTGCGCAATGATTTTGAAGAAGCCTACATACATCTCATTAACTCTTCATCAGGCATGAGGATGAGAGTTGGAGTGGAACCTTTTTAAGTAGGGGGAAAAAAGTAAACTGACACATATATATGCTGGGTGTGTAAAGAAGTGAAATCTATAATTCAGGCAGGCATCCAAGTTATACTTCATAAGATCTATGTGATATAATGAAGAAGATGATAAAATTTAGGTTGATGAAAAGAGGATGTATATGGATAGAAATCATTTATATTAAATAGTTGTAAGTGATGCTAAACTTTAAAGGTGTACAATGATCTTAGTCCAAACAGCAAGTTATCTCTAACTGGGATTCTCTGGTGCAAATCAGAATACCACCTCCTGTAAAGTTAATGTCCTACTTTAGCTGTGGTCTCAAGGAGATCATGGAGATCAACTGACAGAATCTGGGGATTAAAGATGGTTTATTTTGGGTTTCCAGCTGTGATATTTCTAGATTTCAAAACGACTGCCTTTATATTTATTTTTTCTCCTGGGAAAGAAGGGAAAAAACCCTCTACTGCATTCCCACTGTCTAGTATATTAGCTGTTACAATTCCTATTGGCTGACCTCATGAAAGAGGACATTACATTTGACCAGTTCAGCTTTTCTTTCCCCTTTCTCACTATAGATGTTACTGTACAACACAGACTGAATATTGGATTAGCCTTTGAGAAGCATTGTAACACGATCTGTACAAAGAGACAAGTAACTCTACACCATTTCCTTCCAAGCTCCAACTGGCACAGATAAAATTCCATTATAAAATTATAGTTACAGTTTGTGACTTTCTGGAAAATGCCTCATTTAGGTTTGGCTTAAAAATTAATCTGCTGTTTTGCCAAAAAAAGTAGAGATGTTTTAACATTCTATTTTTCAAGAGTTACTAATCTATTGGTTAGTTCGCAAGACCCCTCAAAATCTAAGTTCTGCCATCAGTTTTTTATTCAGGAGTGACAAACTCATACTTAGGATTGCTTAGAAGATGATTAAAGGTACACAGCAGAAAACCAAAGGTTTTTCTTTGTTTAAAGAACAGACAATTCTCTACATATCTAACTACATCTAACTGATTTAGAATCACCAATTGTTTTTCTTTTTTTGTTTTTGTGGACCACAGGCGTGATTCAGCTGGATTTTTGTAGACGTGGGGAAAAAAAAAAGAAAGCTTGCAACAAAGGGACACAAAATATTCATACTTTAGGTTATTGCCCTGTGTCTCAATTCCCTAAATCAGAATCACAGAGAGGCTGCATAGGTTTGGGACCGTTTGAAATATACTGACTAGGGCACTAATGTGGAATTAATGAGTCTCAAAAAAGAGATTGATAGTTTCCATGTGCTCTCTCTTTAAATACTTGTGCTTGGAACCCTGAGCTATCATGTGAGAAGGCGAACTACCCTGGCACTTAGTGAGTGGGTGCCAGATGCTAGAATTCTTGCAACAATGGCATAGTCATGCCAAACAGAAAATGGTTATACATGTTTTTCAAATGTCCTTTAAGGCATTCATGTGTGTGAAAAAGCATATTTAAAATTTTCTAAGTTATCTTTGGAGTTGGCCTCCAGACCAAGAGCCCCAGTATCATCTGAGATCTTGTTTTAAATGTGTGTTTTGGGGCTCCACTCTAGACCACTGATAAAACTTTCAGAGGTGGGAACAAGAAATCTGTGTCTTATCAAGACTTCTGTTACATATTAACATTTGAGAATTGCTGATCTAAGTTTATAACTTAAAGTTTATAGTATACATGCAATTTCCCAAGAGTCAATGCTGTATACATTGAGAGAAGATTGTCTAATGCCTTGTTTAGGCCTTTACCAAGAGATGTTAAACATTTTAAAATATCACACTACGTATGTTATTAGATGGTATTATGTAACCTCTCCAGTTATGTTGGTGTGCATGTATGTCTATCTATTTTAGAGCTTAATTGGTTTAAGTACCTGAATACTTCCTTACCTCTTCAAGTATAATAGTGCCTGACCATTTACATATTTAAAAATGTATTGTTTTATTTTAAATTATTTCTATTTATTCTTCAGTTTATAGTTAGGGCTTTACATCAATTCAAAACCCTGCACGAAGGCAGGCTTTATTTTTTAACAATTTTATTTTAGGATAGCATATACTCAATTATTTGTTTAAAAGATGGTGGGATGTTGGTCTAGTAGAATTGAGAACCACTGTTGTAGGTGACTGATGAGACCTCTAAAGTTAGTTTAGGGAATATTGGAGATACCTAAGATCAACATATTATCTCAGAATATACCTGGTTCCCAGATTTCTGATAATATTTCCTTGTCAGAAAAGCTGATGAAGTATTTGAATTCTAGACAGGAAAGTTAATACCTTACAAACTGAGTTAGCACCCATAATGTAAAAGAGAAACAACAACAAAAAAAGGGGATTGTCCTATTTATCCCAGATTTTTTTTTTTAAAGACACATTTATTCAGCGTCATGATCAGACTATTATTTAGCAATCAACAGCATGGGTGCAAAAAAAAAAAAAATCTACATTAAAACCCTTTGTTGGAATGCTTTACACTTTCCACAGAACAGAAACTAAAATAACCTGTTATACAATTAGTCACAAATACAGTCCTTGAGTTTTTTTGCCCATATACATGAATATTGTCTAAAACATGTCTTCTTTGTAGCAGCTAGGCCCTGCCACCAATGTGCTTGGCTGAGTTCACAAATCTGTTGTAACCTGTAGCTTCCCTGTCACTTCCCTGGCTCTCCTCTCCTGCTAAGTTTTGTTTCCTGGCAGTAATTAAAACCTTCTGCCACTGCCGTAGCTGCTGCTGCTGCTGGAACCACCATAGCCACCTTGGTTTCATGGTTTGGCGAAGTATTGGCCTCCACCACCATAAGGGCCAGAGCTTCTGCCTCCAAAATTGCGTCCTTTCATGGGTCCAAAATTTGAGAATTGATTGTTGTTATTGCCAAAATCATTATAGCTTCCGCCACCTCCAAAGTTGCTTCCATCATTACCAAATCCGTTATAGCCATCCCCACTGCCACCATATCCACCACCACCTCGACTGCCACCAAAGCCACCTCGACCACTGAAGTTTCCTCCGCGACCAAAGTTGTCATTCCCACCAAAACCACCTCCACGACCACCACCAAAGTTTCCAGAACCACTTCGACCTCTTTGGCTGGATGAAGCACTAGCCATCTCTTGCTTAGAGAGCGCTTTCCTTACTTCACAGTTGTGGCCATTCACAGTATGGTATTTTTGAATGACAATCTTGTCTACAGAATCATGGTCATCAAATATTACAAAACCAAAACCCCTCTTTTTGCCACTGCCTCGGTCAGTCATGATCTCAATCACTTCGATTTTCCCATACTGTTCAAAATAATCTCTTAGATGATGTTCTTCAGTGTCTTCTTTAATGCCACCAACAAAAGTCTTTTTCACAGTTAAGTGGGCACCAGGTCTTTGAGAATCTTCTCTTGAGACAGCCCTCTTTGGTTCCACAACTCTTCCATCCACCTTGTGTGGCCTTGCATTCATGGCTGCATCCACCACCTCCACAGTGGCATATGTGACAAACCCAAAGCCTCTGGAGCGCTTGGTGTTTGGATCTCTCATTACCACACAGTCCATAAGTGTTCCCCATTGCTCAAAATGGCTCCTCAGACTCTCATCGGTTGTTTCAAAGCTCAGACCTCCGATGAAGAGCTTCCACAGCTGTTCAGGCTCTTTGGGAGACTCTGACTTAGACATGACGGCGGTGGGAGGGGAGATTTTAACGATGCTTACTTGGCGGCGTCCACGGGCAGAAAGCTTGTCCCAGATTTTTAAAACAAAAGAAACAGATCACTAAAAATAAGTGGAAGCTTTTTCCTACTCTGATATCTCTTTTTTTTTCTCTCTCTCCTTCTTTCTTCAGGGATGGTATTATCATGAATCAGGTGTGTAGTCAGTCTATATGGTTATACTTTTATTGCATATATATGGATTGATAAACAATAGTTTGCTTTTTTTATATTTACCTAATACCATGTCATAGGTAATATTTAGCAATTTGTTCTTTTCATTATGTTATGTTATGAAGATCTACTCATGACACTTACAGATCTAATCCATTTATTCAGTTTTCTGTGTATCATTCCTTCTTATTAATATACCACAATTTACAACCTTATTCTTTTAAAGGATAAAGAACCTTACTCCATACAAACACACATAAGAATATATTTGTGTGTATATGTGTGTGTGTCCCATTTCTGAATTAGTCTTTTACATATTTTTGTGGTTTATTATTAGTCTTTTCTAAGCAACCTGGGTCATGTAAACTCATTCATTAACATCATATACCTGGATTTTATTTGTAATCAAATCTGATATTCTATTTTTAGAATGGATGTAATTAATTCTTTGTAATTATTGCCTTTTTGGATATTTATTTGGATATTTCTTTATTTGGATATTTTCTTTCATTTTTTTCTTTTTCTTTTTCTCATATTCAACTGCCAACCCATTGGGAAGTTTCTTTTGTTTTGTTTTATTTTTTAAATTTTTAAAAAATTTTGTTTAGTTAGCCAGCATATCGTAGTACATCATTAGTTTTTAATGTAGCATTCAGTGATTCATTAGTTGCATATAACACTCCAGTGCTCATCACAGTATGTGCCCTCTTTAATATCCATCACTTGGTTACCCCATTACCCCACCCCCCTCCCTTCTGTAGCCCTCAGTTTGTTACCTGGAGTCCAGAGTCTCTCATGGTTTGTCTCCTTCTCTGATTTCTTCCCAATTTTCCCTCCCTTCCCCTGTGGTTCTCTACACTATTACTTATGTTCCACGTATGAGCGAAACCATATAATTGACTTTCTCTGCTTGACTTATTTCACTTAGCATAACCCCCTCCAGTTCCATCCAAGTCAATGAAAATGGTGGGTGTTCATCTTTTCTGATGGCTGAGTAATATTCCATTGATATACATACCACATCTTGTTTACATTTGGATATTTTCAATATAATTTATTGAACTGTATAATTATATAACACTTCTTCCCCTCTTTTTTTCCCCTTAGTTTACTCCTTTTTTGTTTTCTTTTTGACAGAATTTCTCTCTTTTCCTGTTGTGTACTGGTTTATAGGATATCCATTTCATTTAAATTTTAAAATAATGGCTTATCGTAAATTTTAACTTGCGTATTTAACTGAATTCTTACCCCTCTCCCCTCTGATATAATATCTGTATAATACAAGGATCTCAGAACTATTTACTGTGATTTACCCATTATTGTTATCTGGTATTTTAATTCCAACATGTTTTAATATTGCCTCACATTTCATTATTAACATATTATATAACCAATACTTGTATATTTAACAAACAAAAAAGTTTAATTCCCTGCATTCTATCCTTCTGACTTCAATTTCTTTCTTGTTAAATCACCTATTTTAGTATTTCTTTTAATAAAGGCCTACCAAACATAAGCTCTATGTATGTTTGAAAATGTCTGGATTTTATTTTATAAAGTAAGCATTACTGTTTTTTACTTTTATTTTTTAAGTGAGTAATCTGAGTCACTGATTGGATAAATATATTATTTAGACTGGGAAATTCTTAAAAGCTACCAATAATGAATGCCAGAGGCAATGGAAAACATAATTTGAAGATAAAACAATCGCTTCTCTAAAAATCTATCCTTAGCTGACATCCACTGATGAAAAATATGTTGTCTAATTATTTTTCTTTCTTGGGTAATGAATCTCTCTCTCTCTCTCTCTCTCTCTCTCTTCTTTCTTTCTTTCTTTCTTTTTTTTTTTTTGGTTAAATTTAAGGATTTTTATTTGATAGCCTGTAGGTGCATTTAGATGGCTCTGGGTATGGATTTGATTTTCTTATCCAGCTGGTGACGTGAGGGCTGCTTCAAGATTCCACATTGTTCTAAAGATTTTTTTACTTATTTATTTATTTATTTATTTTTAATTAATTTTTTATTTTTTATAAACATATATTTTTTATCCCCAGGGGTACAGGTCTGTGAATCACCAGGTTTACACACTTCACAGCACTCACCAAAGCACATACCCTCCCCAATGTCCATATTTATTTGAGACAGACAGAGAGAGAGCAGAAGTGGGCAGAGGGGCAGAAGGAAATGGAGAAACAGATCCCCACAGAGTATGGAGCCCAACATGGGGCTTGATCCCAGAGCCCTGGGATGATGACCTGAGCTGAAGGCAGTTGCTTAACTGACTGAACCACCCAGGTGTCCTGATATTACACAGTTTTTGAATGAAAGCCTTTAATTTTATTTCTTCCTCCTGTAACACTTCCTAGAGGGCCACTGGACCTTCTCATTCTATCTTTTGTGCCCTTACATTAACTTTGTACTAAATTCTGAGCGATTTCCTTGAATAAGTTTTTCAATGTATTCATTTCTATTTTCTTTGTGTCTGTTCTTGTGTTCAACTCACTCATTGATATATTTAAATTTTATAAATGTGTGCGGGAAAGGGTTAACTCTTCAGTGACAGTTGCTTAAACACTCCATATTTCCGAGAATGGCCTGTTTTTCAGAATTGGTCTTTGAATAGGTCCTAAAAGTTGAGCTCTGAGTCCCTGGACTATTCTTCCTGACGAGCATTTTTTTGTATGCTTGGGGTGTTAGGCCACACACTACCAATGTGATCAGTTTATGCTAACAAATGTGATTCATGGTGAACCCCTGTGTTTGCTCTGTGGGGCTTAGGTCGATCTCCAGTTGATTACATAGTGCTGGTACCCAGGGCTGTACTTATATTTTTAAAAGGTAAATTTAAATTTATCTACATTAGAGCCCCAGGAGTTTTCTGATTATGGGCCAGTTTGTATAGTAAAATTTAAGCCTGATCTAAATTAAATTTTAAATCCACATGGAAAATAGGAATAGAGTTCTGATGCTGGGTTTCAGCAGACATTTTGACTACTTTCTAGGTTAATGGCTGGCATCTAAAGCTTTTTCTAATCTTTGCCCCACAGTTTTAAGAAAATTGGGAAAGAGTACGTAAGATGTTTTTTGCCTTCTTCCATGCTTAAACAGAGTGTTTTAATGTTTAATGTACTGAGATAACTCTGCTTCAAAGCCATTTTATTCTGGCTTCACCTGTCTTAAGCCATAAAAGCATTTATTTACAACAGGAGTCCAGTATACTTTTAAAATCAATTCTTTTGATTTGCTTTGATTTCTCCTGTATTATCTGAATGGCATCTTGTTTTAGTGTCAATTCCTCCCCTTTCCTTATTTGTTGAAAGTTTAATGTTATACATACATAGGTGCAATTCCTTTGTTTGTAGGATCAGGAGAGCCAAAATTATTAAGAAAATATCAATTATTTATTATTATTATTATTATTGAGTTCATTCTTTGAATATCATTTTGTCTATCTTGGTTTCTTCCAAACTGAGAGCGAAATCTTGTTTTTATAAGAATTCTTTATTCATAGTTCAATTAGGAATATAAAGAGAGCACTATGTACTAGCTTTCAAAGAATTTGTATGCCTAATCCCTCAAGAATGTGAATAGCTAGTTGTAAATATGGTTGGAAATCAGAAGTAGAATTGATAGAGCTATTTTTTTAAAAAAGGAAGGAAATTTAAGGAAAAAATGCAGAAATTGATCAAATGTTAATAAATGCTTTATATCAGTTACCATGGAAGATGGCGTATGGGCAGAAAGTGAACAGATTTCCCAGGAAGGGATATCAAAGCTGTTATACAGCAAATATGAATGATTGAAAAAGAAGTCAGGATATCTAAACATTACCAAAATTCTAGGGAATGGCATGGATTCAAGATTTTATATGCCCAAAAATATAGGTAAAACTTTAGAGATAAATCTATAGCTTTATAAAGAAGAAAAATATTGAAAAAAATAGCAAATTTTTTTTTTTTGCTACGATTTAAAAGGTATCACTACTATTTACATTCAATGTTCGTATGGGGAAACAGGTATATTTTGGAGTGTTTTCCTGTAAACATACCCTTTTTCCAATTCTTGTAGTCTTTTTATGGGTTATTACCTCTCAAGCACATGAAAATAAAGAGACATATATAAGACTTAATAATCAGAACAGTATGGTACTGGCACAAAAATGGATGCATAGATAAATAGAACAGTATAGAAAAATCTAAAAATAAAGACAAAATTATATGGTCAATTAATCCTTGACAACACAGGAAGGAATATCCAATGGGAAAAAGATAGTCTCGGGGCATCTGGGTGGCTCAGTGACTTAAGCCTCTGCCTTCGGCTCAGGTCATGATTTCAGGGTCCTGGGATCGAGCCCTGCATCAGGCTCTCTGCTCACCAGGGAGACTGCTTCCTCCTCTCTCTCTACCTGCCTCTCTGCCTACTTGTGATCTCTGTCTGCCAAATAAATAAATAAAATCTTAAAAAAACAAAAAAAACCAAAAAGATAGTCTTTTCAGACAATTGCATTGAGAAAAACTGGGCAGCATCCAAAATTTATAAAGAAGATAAAACTCAACATCCAAAAATCAAATAATCCAATTAAAAATGGGCAGAAGACATGAATAAACATTTCTCCAAAGAAGACCTACTGACAGCTAACAGACACATGAAAAGGTGTTCATCATCACTTATCATCAAAGAAAAGTAAATCAAAATGACAGTAAGATATCTGTGAGAATAACTAAAATCAACAACACAAGAAAAAAGAGTTGGTGAGGACGTGGAGAAAAGGAACAATCATGTACTGTTGGGTATGCAAACTGGTACAGCCACTGTGGAAAACTGCATGAAGTTTCCTCAAAAAGTTAACAATAGAACTACCTTATGATCCAGCAATTGCACTACAAGGTATTTATTCAAAAACTACAAAAACACTAATTCAAAGGGATGCATGCAACCCTCTGTTTATAACAGCATTATTTATAATAGCCAAGGAGCCCAAAGGCCCACCAGTTAATGAATGAGTAAAGATGATGTGGTATATATTATTCACATAAAAATGGAGTATTATTTGGTCATAAAAAAGAATGAAATCTTGCCATTTGCTAGAGATCGTAATACTAAGGGAAGTAAGTCAGAGAAAGACAAATACCATATAATTTCACTCATATGTGGAGTTTAAGAAACAAAACAAACAAGCAAAGGGAAAATAATGAGAGAGAATGAGAGAGAGAGAGAGAGAGAGAGAGGGAGAGAGAAACAGATTCATAATTACAAAAAACAAACTGATGGTTACCAAAGGGGAGTGCTGAATTGCTATACTGTACACCTGAAACTAATAACACTCACTGTATGTTAACTGACTGGAATTAAAATAAAAACCTAAAAAAAGACATCAGTAATTTTAGGACATTGACCTGACATGTTTATTTTTCTACATGTAAAAGTTGATGTTAGTTCCAAATTTGTGCATGCGTGTGCACACATGTTTATGAAGAATAACTTCAAAAAAGATAGAATTCATACCTTGCATTGTTATGAAATGTTATGCATAGTTTTTTTTTTTAAAGATTTTATTTATTTATTTATTTGACAGAGATCACAAGTAGGTAGAGAGACAGACAGAGGGCGAAGCAGGGTCCCTTCTGAGTAGAGAGCCTGATGCGGGGCTTAATCCCAGGACCCTGAGATCATGACCCAAGCTGAAGGCAGAGGCTTAACCCACTGAGCCACCCAGGTGCCCCATTATGTATAGTTATTGTAATATGCTCACTAGTTTTGCTGAGCAGTTCTTTAATAAAGAATGTGGTGTGAAATTAATAGGGACTATTAGGATAAGGAACATGATAGCCTTGGAAAACAGAAACAAGAACGGATGTATGTTTCTTCATTGTCCTACAATCCTTCCCTTTACATCTGTCCATGTTGATTAACATCTGGACATGTTCCTAGCTCACCTTTTTCATATTAGATTTTTGTGCCTATTCTCTTTTGTAATCTGCCATTTACTTGATTCCTTCATGTCATCCTTACTGGCTTCTTATTTAGGAATGTAATTCCAGGCACAGAACTTTCTGGTTGTTTGCATTTCCCTCAACTAATACTGTGTAGATAGTCTAGCCTAGTTTTTTCTTGCATGCTTACTCATATACCTAGATCCGGTAGTTGATTCCTTGATTTCAGTCATTTCCCTTCCATTTAAGGCCCACTTCTTCTACTCTCTGGCAGAAATTCCTTTGAAATAAAATAAAAGTGAACTTAAAAATAATAAAAGACATCTAAGCAGATACATATATCTATATATGTGATGAAACTGCATAGAACTAAATACACATAAAAATAAGTGCATATTTTTGTCAGCGCATATATTTTTAAGGCTGATGGGTTGTATTAGTGTAACTTCCTTCATTGTAATTTTGTACTATAGTTTTGCAAGATGTAAGCACTGGAGGACACTGGGTAAAGGGTCCACAGAATTTCCATGTATTATCTTACAACTGCTTGTAGTCTAAAATTATTTCAAAATGAAAAGTTTTTAAAAAGACATAGAAGTAGAATCATAATTGAGTGTTTTGAGTTTTACTTTGTATCTTCTACTGAGTTAGTAAACTTGGATACTACAATACTACAAATCATCATCTAGCACCTCCACTGCACCTACCTCCTCTCTTTGAGTACAACAAATTAAATGTTATATGCATTTTGATCTTTCAGATGAATCCATTTATAAATCCCAAGTTATTTTTCAGTCATTCATCTATTCACTCTGTTGGTTAATAAATCTTTACTGACCACCTATGAGCCAGGCACCCTAGAATTATAAGCAATTTTTTTTCTGGTTTTAATTATGTTTATTTTCCTGAATGAAAGGCATTTCTGATGTACAAAGATCTGTTGAGTTTGTAGTCTAGTTTGTATATATTCGCAGGTTGCTTCATTGGTACTGTCTTAATTTATGCTATGATGTATCCAAGTACATTCCTTCTAACGGAATCATTGTTTTCAGATAAAGAACTCTCAAGATTAAAAATAAGCATCAAAACCCACAAAATCTCAGAAATTCAAGGAACATGGAGATCTATCTTGTGATGGAGACAGAATATTAACCAACCAAGAAGAGTGTTTCATTTGAAAAGGCCTGTTTGTGATAAACAAAATGACTCACCTCATCAAATAGAGATCTTCAGGCAAAGATGCTTGGATAAACCACAACTGATAAGAGATGGAATTTCACTAAATTTTGAAGAGATTACAGACTGTTTTTAGCCTCAGATATGCTCATTATTTCATCCCTGAATATACCCAACCATATTTTAAACTTAAATTGGATTACAGGAGATAGGTTTAATTCTAATTTTATTTTGGAGTGTCCAGGGGAAATAAAAAGGAAGACAACTATGGAAATAGTCTCTCTCTAACTGAACACATTTACTTATAATTCCATGTTTATGGATATATACCACTGAGTGAGAAACTAAAACTTCAAAATTTGTAGTATGGCTCCAGTTGTGACCATGGCTATCTCTGCTCTTTGGTATTCATATTTTCCCAGTTCAACACAGGGCACTTCCTGTGGGATTTGTTTTCTAGGTGATTTTCAGCCTCTGTTTTTGTAGAGCATTTTCCCTGTGATAAGGAAAACTGATCTGTAAAAACTGATAACATTACTAGCCTTGCAAACAATGGCCCATGTGAAAACTAATATGGTCAAGAAATGACATTTCACAGAATCTTCATGTGCTTCATTCACTGGAATTTCCTTCTTTGATTACTGTTAAGGACTGTAGGTATGAGACTTGATGTGGCTTCTCAACTTTCATATTCTCTCTCTCTCTTTCTACCACAGAAAGATTCTGTAGACTAGTGGTTTGTGCTTAATTTGGCTCATAGTAAAAGGATCTGAGCTACTTTGCACAGCCACTGTTCTTGGACCTCAAGACTCTTACCACTTTCACTCCATTTGACTCCATTTACAAACCTCCTATAGGCCTACTTTCTTTGTTTTCTATATTCGATTACATGGTCAGTCAGTTGTTTGCTGGTTTGTTTTTTCACCAATTCCATCCTAACCCTGACCTTAAACCTAACCCTTTCCCTATGTCTTTCAACAAAACTCTTCCTATAGACCAACAATACTGTGTCAATCATTTAATCTGGTGGAGAAAAACATATAAACAATTAAATCAGTGGCACCAAGAACTCAGTTTTCAGTCTCAGTGGTTTCTTTAACACCAGTATCTTTCATTTTGCTTGTTTACTACTTAAAATTATGCAATTCTCTCCCAATCTTCCTAATGGGATCTGATCATCATTGTAATTCTCTGTTGTTGTCATATGACTATGGGACATTCCCACATTTTGCTAGAGTGAATCTTGTAAGCTGCTTTGGAAAACAAGTATGGTAGGAAATAGTTCAGCTGTGTTTTCAAAAAAGCCACTTTGTAACCTGTGGTTATTCTATCCTATCACCTAACTCCTGACTGAATTTATAATTGGGCTTTGAAGAACCAGCTGGTAAAAGTGATATGTCAGCAGTTGAAAATGATGAATGAGAGACTCACTGGAGTGCCAATTGAAATATAGTTGCTTCTCAACAATGTTAGATTGGCACTGGGCATGGCAAAAAGTGGTGACTGCTGGTAAAAAAAAAATGTGTGTGTGTGTATATATATATATATATATATATATATATATATTTATCTGTATATATATGTGTGTGTGTGTGTATATAGGGAGAGACTATATATAATATGTATATACACACACACATTTATATATATAATAGTTACAATTATGCTTATTTACTGGAATTCTATTTGAAGTTCTCTTATTATTATAACATGTGGATTTTTTTTTTTAATTTTGAGGAACACTACTAACAATAAATCAGAACTAACATTTGTTGAGTGTCAATTATATGCCAAGTCCAGTGCTAGGCCAGGGAGTATTAGCTATGAAATGTCTAGCTCATTAGCTATGAAATGCCACTTATGGCAAATTGTAATCTGCTTTCTATACTATTGTATTATCTTTAGATATAACAGACATTCTGGATTTTAAAATGTATCTATAATGTTTCTAGTGTGGTTTATGCTTACTCAAATGGAATATTTTTCAGCTTGTTCCTTTCCAAGTGCTACTTATACACCTGTCATTCATGGCTCTTTCTATTCTGATTTTGATTTATTCAATTTTCCAGTGTTCCCTGGTTACTAGTCCATGTAATGGTCTGTTCATTTGTACATAAACATTTATACAAGATGGAAAAGTTGAAGTAATTTAAATTTAGACCATTTTTTCCCAGTGTGAATTGTGTGTCACTACAGACCTTCAATGAAAGGTTATTCATTGGCTTACTTTCTGCTTTTTTATAGCTTCCAGGCATGTTTAATATCTGTGATTGACTGAATTTTTCAGGTTAACATCTGCATTTAATCACAAGTTATTACCCATTTCCTAGACTGGTCAGCGTAACATTTCAATCACTCCTTCCTTCTTTCTCCACCCATGTAGTAAAAGATTCAAAGTCGGTTATATTTTCTCTCTTTCACAGCCAAGGAACTGCACTTAAATAATATTTAAGAAAGTTATATTTCTTTTGAAGTGGTCACAGGAAGCATATGCCTAGTGTATATAAACAGAGAGAGAGTTGAGGCACTGATTTGGAAGGCTTCGTTGATTTACAGAGCTCTTGCATCTACATAGAAACATTTGCTTCAGCAAGATATGAAAGGCTCTGTTGGGCTCCAGTAGCCTCACAGCCCCTGTACAACACACTGAGATCTGAAGAGCAAGGCTTCTTTCAACTTCACACTGCCCTGATTTTTTGGAATGCCTCAGTGAACTTCTGAGAGGTCTCTGTTTTAGCTTTAGGAGTTTTTAAGCACTCCTTGTTTCACTTCCCAAACTCTTTAATTTTTCAGTCATTTGATCATGGAGAATAAAACCAGAAAGATTAGCCATACTTCAGGTAAAAGGAGAAAAGGTCTCATTCTAGTTCTTTTTTCTACTGAACAGGATCATTCAAACAGATTCTCCCATTTTTCTCTGAGTTCCCCATAAACCTGTCATAAATGATTCAATTTAAGGAGGAAAAATATTAAAGCCAAACAGCTAAATATGTGGTAACGTCTGGCCACTATATTTTTGGCAAAACTTGACCTAATCCAGGAATTTGCTTCTCTTCCAAAACTGAATATTTTTGTTGGGAAGGGAAAGAAGGGTATAGAACATGAACAACTATGCCGGGATTTCAGCTGACTGAGAAGTATGGCATGAGCCAATATTCTCCTTTCTTTTTCCAAGTATGGAGGATACTAGATTATGATTAAAAAATATTAAGGGAATCTTCAAAATTCATACATTTGATCTAATCAAATACATTTACAACTAAGTTAACTGGACATATTTAATAATGAGCATATTCACTGTTGTTCTAGGAAGTGTTTTTTTTTTTAAGATTTTATTTATTTATTTGACGGAGAGAGATGCAGCGAGAGGGGGAACACAAGCAGGGGAAATGAGAGAGGGGAAGCAGGCTTCCCTCTCAGCAGGGAGCCCAATGTGGGGCTAGATCCCAGGACCCTGGGATCATGACCTGAGCCCAAGGCAGACGCTTAACGACTGAGCCACCCAGGTACTCCCTAGGCAGTTTTTAGGTATAATATACATAAAAGAATGCATAATGACTGAAATTAACATCCTTTTATATAGTCAAAACCCTCATTATTTTTCTCAGTTCATATAGAAACAAATGTTGGAGAGGATGTGGAGAAAGGGGAACCCTCTTACACTGTTGGTGGGAATGCAAGTTGCTGTCACCACTTTGGAAAACAGTGTAGAGATTTCTCAAAAAAATAAAAAATAGAGCTACCCTATGACTCTGCAATTGCACTACTTGGTATTTACCCCAAAGATACAGATGTAGTGAAAAGAAGGGCCATATATACCCCAATGTTCATAGCAGCAATGTCTACAATTGCCAAACTGTGGAAAGAGCCAATGCCCTTCAACAGGCGAATGAATAAAGATGTGGTCCATATATACAATGGAATATTGCTCAGTCATCAGAAAGGATGAATACCCAACTTTTGTATCAACATGGAGGGGACTGGAGATTATGCTGAGTGAAATAAGTCAAGCAGAGAGAGTCTATTATCATATGGTTTCACTTACTTGTGGAGCATTAGGAATAACACGGAGGATACTAGGAGAAGGAGAGGAGAGGGAAATGGGAGGGGGAGATGAACCATGAGAGACTGTGGACTCTGAGAAACAGACTGAGGGTTTTAGAGGGGAAGGGGTGAGAGGTTGGGTGAGCCTGGTGGTGAATATTAAGGAGGGCACGTACTGCATGGAGCACTGGGTGTGGTACATAAAAAATGAATCTTGGAACACTGAAAAAATAAAATTAAATTAAAAAAAAAAAGAAACTAAAGAAATCATTGTGTACCTACTATGTGCAAGACCTTAATTGCCTTAAAGTTAGGAATGACATTTTCTTCATCATTTTATCACCAATGTCAAATACATTGGCGGATGATTGGTAGATACTCCAAGTTCATACAGAAATGCATAGTGCATGGGGCCTATAACTGCTCTCTGCCTTTCAAAGCTTAAGTGGCTGTGAATGGTATGTGGAAAGAATGTCAACATTCACCAGGGTGGGGGCCAGAGGTGCCTCAGGGGGATTTAGAGAGCAAATGGGGATTATCTTTGCACTGAGACCATCAGGAACATTTCATCTGAAAGCGTGGGGAATGAGCACTTGGGGAACTTACCCTGTATTTGGTGAAGGAAGGAAGAGGGCATAGCCTACACTTTTATCCCTTACATGGATGTGAGACTCTAGAGTACAGTTCTCCAAGGGAAGAATCTAAGCCCTTCTAGTTTGTGTTCCAGGAGCAGGAGATCTTCAGGGGTAGAAAATCCAAGGGAAGTTCTTTCTTGGCTGTGACCATTTAGTTCCCTGAAACCAATTGTACCAGGTTCACATGTAGAGTTGACTTTTCAGGTGACAATTCTGTGTCCACGCAGAAGTGCTCTTTATTCATGTATCCTTCCCTAGAGAGTTCAGATACAGCTTCAGAATCTTTTCAAAATAGGACCTAAGGCAGCAACTATTAATGAACTTCGAGTTTAGAAATAAAACCAACCCTTGCCCCCAAAACAGGGACAATGGGACATACCTTCTGCTTCTGCTTTGATCTCTTCTTGCCTTTCCCCAATAAAAGTTCCTTTAGCCAACTTCCACACTGCCGTGTGAGATTATCTCTGATAGATAATACAACAATTCCTTCAACAATTAGAAAGTAATGCTTACACAACCTTCCAGCTTTCTACCTGTTTCCTCTTCATGTATTCTCCATGTCATCCCTTACACTCATGCATCCTCTAAGGCACTTATTTTTAAAGAACTCCCAGACTGTTACTTGCATAATTTGCTGTCCTACCTTTCTGTCTTATTAAGGTCTGGTCTAGGCCTGCTGCAGCCATGTATGAGAACACCTATATTTTTTTGTAATTCTCAGCAGTCTGGCTTCTTCTCTCCCTTCTGATCTCTACTATTGCCGTTGCTGTTGCTACTTCCCCTTAACTGAAGACTAACTGTGGTCCAGGAATTGTGGTAAAATACATGCATAGTACCATGTAGTCCCTTAGAAAAGAAATCTAGGAGTAAATGCTAGGAACTGGGTACAAAGAGAATAAGTGATTTATGCAAGGCCACACGGATGGTAAATGGAATAGGGAGGAATTTGTCTTGATCTCACTATAAAGCCAATGCCCTTAAATCCCTTCAAAGACTGTTTTCATGTGGACTTTTCTTTCAGTCTTTTTTGTTTTTGTTTTTAAGATTTTATTTATTTTTTTGAGATAGAGCAAGAATGAGAGAGAGAGAGTGCACAAGCAGGGGGAGCAGCAGGCAGAGGGAGAAGGGAGCCCAATATGGGACTTGATCCCAGGACTCTGGGATCATGACCTGAGCTGAGGGCAGACGCTTAACAGATTGAGCCACTCAGGCACCTCTCTTTGGAGGCTTTATATTCCTCAACCGAACACTGTCTAAAAGAAATTTCTGCCTTGTTCTATATTTGCACTATTTTTTTAAAATGGAAGCCACTTGCCACAAAGGGTGCTAAACATTTGAAATGTGACAAATGCAACTGAGAAACTACATTTTAAATTTAAGTTAAATGTGAATAGGCATGAGTAGCTAGTGGCTATCTCACTGGAGCACAACTTCCATACCTCAATGTCATTAGAGCTTGTCAATAGCTTCTTTGTATTTATACTTTGCTTTAAGTATAAATCATCATAAATTATTCATGATTGTTTTTTTTCTCCTCTTCTGGCTTCTTTTCTTCCTCCAGTCTCTTATATGTAAGTTGTCCCCAACTTTCTTTCTCAACCTCTTCTTTTCCTACATTTTATCCCTTCACATGAGTACTCATTCTTGTGTCTTTAAAAATATCTTCCTTAGATGAAGGAACAAATTGGACTTTCAGTCACAATCTTTCTCAACTTTAGAGATAGCTTTCTAGTTGCCTACTGAACATCCCTTCTTGGTGTACCACTGTCTCCAAGTATGTGACAAAAACAAAAGTAATCTTCCTTTTTGAAGTTCTTCTTCATGTATTCCTTGTTTCTATTAATGGTATCACTATGCTTTCAATTTTTCAGATTTAAAACTTCTAATTGTTCTTTGAGTATCCCTTTTATTTGGCTCTGAATGAAATAACTTGCTAAGTTTCATTGATCCTGTCTTGCAAACATCCCAAGTTTATTCCCACTTCTTTTGCTTTTCCACCTGCAACTCCATTTCTGGGATTCAAATATCAAGTCCCTCAGAACAGTTTGTCTGGAATATTACTATAATTCTCTAAATGGCCTCTTTGTATCTAGCTTTCATTGAATTTCTCCTACTTATGGCTATCAAATTATCATTTTGAAGCCTTGCTCTGAACATTCATTTTCATGCTTATAAAATTTTGAGGATCCTGATTCATTCCAATTAAAGTTGGTGAACTTCAGCCTGGATTTTGGCCTCATGACTCTCTTAATTCCCACATCCATTTTCTCTTCCCTATGAAATCTTTCTAGTTTTGTTTTTTAGAAAAAACAAAACAAAACAAAACAAAAAACATAACCCCCCCCAAAATACAAAAAACCTTTCCTTGATTTCTACAGTAATATTGCTTCATATCTTGCTATATTTTTACTTACATGCATATCTTGAGACTTCCATTAGATCCTTAAGTGTAGCATAATGTAGATATGTCAATATGTAATATCTAGAATGATGACCTAAAAATCATAACATTTATATACTTTACTTCAGTTCTGAAGTACTTTCAAATTTAATTTGTAATGCTTCTTTCCTACGAATCACTTTCCAAAGCTTTGTGAATACAAGGGGGAAAAAAACCATGTTTCTCTGTTATAAGAATTTCAGCTAATAGAGAAGACATTCTAAAAATTATTTTAAAATAAACTGTTATGCATACAGTATTGGAATTCTTTTCTAGATACAGTCTGATACAAAGAACAGAGCAATCAAATCTAAGTGGGTGACTTTAGGAAAATTTAGTAGAGCAAGAAATATTGAGAGATCTAGATGTTAAAGTATTTGAAGGAAGTGTTTACCCAGAAGTTTGAAGATGGTGTTATACCCAAAGAGCATGAAGAGTTTGAGCAGTGACCTATATAGACTTATTGGAACTTAGTGGAAAACTACATGCATTTCTGAATGTCTAGAACACAAGGTAATTAATACATAAAGAAGGTAAGGGAGTGGAAAGAGAAGAGGTTACACATGAAGACTTGAAGAATATATGGAAGAATTTGTATATCATTCTAAGAAGCTTTGGCTTTCTCCTGAAGGGGAAGTATTAAGAGTTTTAAATAGAAATAGTAACTTCTTTGGATTTATTTTTCAGAAAATTCTTCGGTAGAAAAATGAAAGGATTCAATATTGGAGGCAGCAAGGTAATTTGAAAAGTTGTTGTAATATCATATGTAAGAGAGAAAAAGTCCTAAATTAAGGCAATGGCAGAGAAGATGAAGAGAAGGAATCCAATACATGATTGGTCAATGGATGGTAACAGAGTTAATGAAGAAAGGTATCCTGAAGAGGAGATGCTTTGGCAAGAACACATATAAATTCATTCGCTCCTTAAAGTTTTGTAGTCTCTAGACTATCCAGACTGAGGTGTCCATGAAGCAAGTGAACAAAGAAATACAGGTGTCAGGAGAGCAGTCTGACATGGAGATAAAATTTGAGGTTCATTGGCTTTTAGGTGAAAATATAATATGGCTTTTGGATAGGATGCAAGGATAAACAGGCCTAACATTTTTTTTTTTTTTCAGTGATTTGTCATCTTTTTCTATGTTGTGAATAAAAGGTTTATGCTTAAGGGAAACTAATTTCATCTCTCATGCTCTAGGCTATACAGGAAAGGAAGGAAGAGTTATGAAGGAAGACAGTTGTTGTACCTATTAGAGTAACCATGATATCTGTTAATCTTTCCTAATTATGAGCTGCAAATTGAAGACAACTTTTTCCGTGTATATCTGAGAAATAATGTATTAAAAAATGTAATGCTAAAAACAGAGTGAGATGAGATCTCCTGCTGTCTTACTCCCACCTATGGTTCTCTGACTCTTCTTTTTTTATTTTTGGAAAATCAATTCTTTTCAGAGACAGAAATAAAAATGAAGATGAGTATAGCCATTCCAACATGTATTTACTGAATTCCTACTTTGCTTCTAAAAAACATGTTGAGATTTATTCATCCTCACAAATAATTTCCAAAAATCCTTAGACTAAGAAAATATTTTGCATCACTTCCCAACAGACTGTGCCTTTTAAATACTTATGTCTCCAGCTATGGTATTAAGTATTCATTCTTACAGGCATAGTTACAGTTTAGTGTCTCTCTTTCATTAGCATTGACCAAGTCTAATTGTTTGATTTGATACTCATTTTACTTCATTCCATAATTATATCATATAGCACCAATACCCCTTATGTAGTACTTAACTTCTGCTAACGAATGTGTCCTGGAAGTGGTTTGCCTTCTTCCCCATATCGATCTCAATTTCTTTTTCTGTACTGATCCTGGTGGGGACACTCAGTAATTTACTGAGAGGCAACATATCCAATGATGCATGAATTACAGCCTCACTTCAAATTCTGGGTAAAAGGAAGCAGAAGATTTTTTGAGAAGGGCCCTTGGCTCTGAAACTCTTCCCCTGACTATTCCCAGTGCTGGGACTGCTGGCCTCAGGGCCATAGAGAAAGACCCATCTGTTTTCTCAGGCTCTGCTCTTGGAGAGATGTGAAGGAAGCTCTGTGAATCTCCAGGGACTGGCTAGGATTCTTGAGACATGTTTGTAGTGCAGCTCTGTGAAGAATCATCCAGGACGATTATGATGAGACATTTTATTCTATTTAAATATTCTTAGAGAATATTTTTTTGCTGAAGTAGTTAAGGAAAAAAAAAAAACCCTTAACACAATATTCTCTTCCTTTTGTTGTCGTTGTTATTCATTCTATAATTAAACTACAAATTTTAGAGACATTCAGAATAATAAGGGCTGGGAATCATTTAGAAACATATAGATTTATATGTATACCTGCATCATTTTCATCTCTAATGACTTGAAAGTGGGGTTCTAATATTAATGACCATTATTATATTAAGAAGTATTTACTTTGTGCAATTTATATAGTGCTATATAATATTCCTTTTTGGCTGACTATTAGAAATAATGTACTTGTGCATTCAATTCTTAAAATTATTTTTAAAATAGTTAAGTTTATTTTAATTTTATATTGTCCTATACCACATCATAATAATTTTCTTCACTTTTCCTGATTTGCTTTAATCAGCTAGGAATCTATTACCTAACCAGATGGAGCTCAAATTAAGCTATTCTGCTATCTTGTGGTTGCTATTTGAAATAGCAAAACTATATTCAAGAGTAACACTTCAAGCTTAGCTTTTGAGATAAGAAAAAAAAAATTAGATCACTTAATCACTGAGAGAGGGCTAAGTACCCTGAAAGAACACTTGATCTTAATAAAAAAAATTTCAGTAGTTATCAAATTACTTTCCCTCACTATCCAGCCAGATGCTGGAAAGACGTCAGTCACTCTACAAAGCCACTAGGGATGGATCCAGAACAAGACAGCATCTGGGCAGTAATGGTTTAAATTCCCTTTAGTAGTCTTAAAAAATTAAAGCTCCTACTAATTTTCTCCCAGAAACTTGGACTCTGAGGACTCAGACTGAATGATCTTCTAATGAAGAAATTAATTCACTGCAGGTATACTAGATTTTCTTCTCCTTTTCATACTCAAAACAGGGTTAGTGTTGGACTCTGCAGGTGCAGGCTTATGATGATGGAAGAACCCCAGTTTTAGGGTGTTTTCCACCCCAAAATGCTTTATTTTGAGTCTAACAGTCATTTCTGATAGGAACAGAGAGGTAAGAATAGAAAAAAGTACAATTCTCAGTGTTTCCAGAGGTCCTCAGTTTTGCTGATTCCCTTATCCACATTTAAAAGGACTGTGAGACAGGATAGTTTATTAGTTCTGAGGAATTTCAGGGGCTTGTCCCCATGCTGCTGCTTTTGGAGTCTAAGACAGTGAGCTTGCGAAAGTACCTACCAAAGGCCATTCCATGTCTTCATATAAATTCTTCAGGTAGCTTATGTCCCATCTTGTGAAGGAAGGACTGACTTCTGTTTGTAGAGTTCATTTCCCCCCCTTAATCCAAAAGTCTGAAAACTATCTACAAGAAGTCTCATTTTATAGAGATTCTGGAGGTTGTCCCAAAGGTTAAGAGACAACTTTTAACTACAGCATTAATTGCACAGTGGGTACTAGAACCAATTATCTGAGTTGACTTGAATCTATCTCTTTAGTTTCTTAGATAAATTGTGTTTGATATATGTTGTTTATGCCTGAGTTTTAATTATTAAACCTCTATTCACTAAATTTCATTGTAGTATAATCCGTGAATAGACACACATCTGCTTAGTCCTACCACCACCTTTAAAAAACATCTTGTCCCTTACAAAGCCCTCTATTTCCTCTGGCAGATGCTGAAAGTATTAATGGTGTCCAAGAGGCTTCTGTCCCTTAACGAGTAGCAGGTGTGGTCAGAATGCCTTATTATTTATCATTTCCTCACCCAGGATATTGTTCTGTGCTTTTAAGACATTTACACAGGACTCCTTCAATGGTCCTTTTATTTCATATGGAATATCTCTGTGATTAAAAATGAATATTGCTCTTCTCACTAAACCTTGACATTTGCTACCTCAGACACTATACCTACTGGAGACAGAGGGGGTGGGGGGTTCAGCTGGAGAAGCTCTACTAATGTTCCCCAGATTTGGGGATTATTTGAGGTCATGGAGTAAAGTAGTGGGTGGAAGGGAGGGGTACAGAGGAAGGAGGCTTCCTTCCTCTTATGATATGACTATATTTTTTGATACAGCTTTCCTTTCTGGTCTTCACTGTGTTACTGAAACCTTTCCCATGGTTTGATCACTCCAGATGGATGGGAATTAGTCCATTTGAGATTGCTGTGTTTGATGTTCTGCTGTGATATTAATGGGAAAAACTTATATACCTAGTTTTTGTATGCATGATAGTTTCTCATCTTAAGGCTGAATCCCAATAACTGTAGGTTTTGGAATTCATTAAATTGGTATAGAATGAATTATTTGATTGAGAATAAAGAGATTTTAGATGTTGGTACTGACCTTTCTGGAATCCTTCCTCACTGTGCTCAGAGCTTCTTAGACTCATGCTCGAGTTTTTCTCATTTGTTCAGATTTTCTTGACCTGTTTTTTTCTGTCGAGATTGACAGAAATGTTTGAAATTCCCACAGGCATAATTTTTCTGGTTTAGTTTTAAAAAGCATCTTGGTGCAGGATTTGAATGATTGCAATTTTACGGTTTAAAAGAAAGGTAAAAGTCTGGTGGCAGCCTTCTTCCTTAGACCTACTTGGCTTATTGGTCCGTAACAATGTCCGATTTCATTTGTTTTCCTTTTTATAGAACACTTGTCCATGGAGACCCAACAGGACTAGGTATATAAGTGTTAGGTCTTGGCTTTTCTCTCAGAAACCACCTATTAGCTGTGAGTCATTTAAAGAGTGAATTGAACTAAGGAGCAGAAGATCGAAGGGTTAATTAAAAGTTTTAACATATTTTGAGCATAGAGTTAACTGTTATCAAACTTCATATGAAATCACTCCCATATAAAGCATATATGTATATATAATTGTAATTTAAATCTTTATTTTGAATCTATATATGCATTTTTAATCATTAAAATCATTTTGAACTTTAAGAAGTCTCATTTGATTGCTTTCTGGCTTTCAGGAATCTTTGAGAATGAAGTTCAGGACTTGCTCACTATGTTTTTCTGGGACTGGTCCACTAAACATTCTCTGTTGGAGGTAAGCCAAGTTTTTATAGCCAACATGGTTTTATGGGAAGGAAGTGGTATTCAGTTGTAGTTTTGATTTCATGAACATTTCAAGAGAGCTTTCAAATAAGTAAGAGTCCATTGGACTGGTCTCCTATATTTTGTTCTGACCATTTTAGTTCAACTTTTTAATTATTACATATATATCTAACTTGTATTTAAGAAGGAAGATGTCTGTAGCAACTATTTGATGTGTTGGTGGTCATAAGCCTCCTTAAGCCTTCCTTTCCTAAAAGCAGGAAGATACCTTTTGCCAAATGTAAACAGAAATGAGCACCAAAGCCTGGAGCATTGCTTCTGTAAGGAGGAACACATAACTTCAAATGTAGCAAATTTAGCATCACACAGCTAGGGTGAAAATAATTGGATAAATACGTTTTACACTAATTGAATAAGTATTTATCAGTTCACTCTAATGTTGAATATCTGTTTCTTATTTTCTGGTTTATCTTGTGGAAAGAATCTACCAAACACTGGACTTTGAAGTGTGCAGCATTTTTTCTGTAATCTGAACAGTCTCTTATTAAAAATGTTACAGAAATTTAACACACTGTATACAATGTACATCTATGGCCTTATTGTGTACTATGTGTATCTATAGCCTTTATTCTTAACCTAAAGAATATAGTCCAAGGATTTATTGCAACTGAAAGGAACAGAAAAAACTGGTTCAGTCTGTTGAAAACAGAGTAGAACTACTTTAATCTATAGTGGAAAAGAAAGAAATGCTTTACAAATTTTAATATATATATATATTTTTCTTACTTGTGTCAGATGAAGGAAGTTGATATGTTAAAATCAATTTAGTAGTTTTATGAGAAGAGAGAGACATGACTTCCAACAGTAAGACAGCAAAGGTGCTAATAGCTACAGAAGTTTATACTCCAATCAATGAAAGCACTTTTCTACCTCATATTAAAAGTACTGACTTGGGGCGCCTGGGTAGCTCAGTGGGTTAAAGCCTCTACCTTCGGCTCAGGTCATGATCCCAGAGTCCTGGAATAGAGCTTACATCGGGCTCTGATTAGGACTGGTAGATTATCTCCTTGAAACTGGCTGAATGTCAGGTGTTTCCTAGAGGGTACAACTTTAAGAACAGTGAAATTGTGTTGTCACTGGGAGCTAAGGCAAACCTAGAACCTGAGCCTTGGAGACAGGGAATCTATAGTGATGTCTTAGCTTCGTTCAAGTGTATCTTTCCAGTTGGTATTTTTCTCTTACTTCAACTGACCCCTTCCCACATTTACAGAAGACAGAGAAGTGGACCAGAATGCAGACATCTAGGCTATGTCTTGTGACATATTAATCCTAGAGAACAGAGATTTACCAATGAGTGAAAATATAAATATTTAAGAAATATTTCTTAATAAAATGGAGGCAGAATTGTATAGTAGGAATCAAGAGATCCAGATCTGTCAGTAACTTCTCCCTTGTTTTTTGATGCATGTCCTTTTTGTAATAAAACATCTGTGTTAGGTGCTACTCCTGAGAACAAGGTTAGTAGAAATCTCAGTGACAGGAGATCAGTACATAGGTTTTCCCAAATGCAAAACAGATCCTGTGCCTGTGAATTAGGAAAGATGTGATCTATTTCTCACAGCCTTTGTGTTTATTTTGAGAGGCACAGATCCTAGCTATTTATTCCTGAAGAAGTCATCAAAAGCAGATATTTTGAATTAGAGCAGGGTGTCTATCAACCCTTAGAAAAATTAAATTCTAGACAAAGTGTGTTTTTATGAAACTTGTGCTTTCTCCACTTGCCATCTCTTTCCTGGTAGGTTACCACCAACTATCTATCTTCTCCTTCAACTTCTTTTCAGCAAAGGATCAACTAACCCTTACTTAAGTATTAACTGTGGAGGGGTTTTACCTTGCATGAGGATATCCGCCTTTTAATAAGGACTCCTGCAGGTCAAGAAGTATGGGCTTTTCAATTAAAGGAATGAATCTAGAACGCTGGCCATTCAGTGCCTTCAAAGAGAAAGCCTGGTACTTCTGAGGACCCTTTGGCGTTCTGCAAATCAGACTGTATGTGCAGCCACATATTCCATTGTGGCTATTTTTGCCCTATATATGCTGTGGTGTCTCTTCCTCCTTTGCTTGCAGTCTGCACCAAGCACTGTCAGGATTACAAGGGCTGGGTGTGTGGGGTTTGTATTAAACTGGAAAGAGGAACATTCTTCTTTAGAGGAAGGTCCCGGAGGGATGCCTTAAGAGAGCTATTACACCTTCTCTCCCTCTCATCCTTCTTCCAAAATGTAGGAAAAAATTGGGAATTAAGGGGCATTCTCTTTCTCCACTGAGGGTGAGCAAAAATCCACAGGTTTTCTTAATGGATACATCCTCCATAAGGCTAATTTTGACTACCCTCCACATACTGTTTCAAACTATTCTATAGGTATCCTATTATTTTAGAAAACTTTATCTAGACATCACTTGCTGATTTGATACCATCTGCTTATGTTTCCATTTTATTCGATTGCTATTCTTAGTGGAAGGAGTTAATGACATAATTCAGGAGAAAGAAAGCCTTGCAGAATTTGACAGTAGCAGGAAGCAGTGGTGCGCTAATTTGGTCATTGTACATATCCCAGCTTGGTATCTCAATTTTAACAGTAGCTCAAGTGCTAAATCATGCATACAGATGTTGAAGATATGACCTCAGGGGCTCCTTCAGGCTGTGAAGACTATTATACCTAGTGTACTTTGTTACTGAGACGCTCCTCCCTCCAGTGGGCAGCTAATTTATACAGAACACATGATCTTCTGCTTATTGGCTAAGAGTGACAGAATACACAAAATTTCTAAGGCAAGCTTTCAACTTGCAGTGCTAGTCTCCTGATATAACTTGTCTCAGAACTCATCAATGGTAATTTTTGGGGGGCTGTAACACAGAAGACTATATTATGGTCTATATATGTAACATGTATATAACATGTATATAACCTAGTGTCTGAATAGTTATTGATTCTGTTACACATTTAAAAATGTGGAAGAATAAAAGATCACTTTAAACACTGGACTTATTTTTAAAATATAAAGATGAGTTAATAATTTATTTTGGTATGGGATGTAATATCGCATTAGATTTGAAGAATGAAACCGTATTTTGCTGAGAAACTCTGTCCTGATGTTTAAAATGTTTTTTATTCCTGTCCCCCCACTCTGAAAGTGTTTTTAATATAAAAAGATTAAACTGTATTTAGGTAAATTTTTTATAACTAAAAACATTTAAGGTATTTTTTTTAAACACTAAATTAGCTTAGGGGCACCAGAGTGGTTCAGTGGGTTAAGCCTCTGCCTTCGGCTCAGGTCACGATCTCAAGGTCCTGGGATCGAGCCCCGCATCCGGCTTTCTGCTTCCCCTCTCTGCCTGCCTCTCTGCCTACTTGTGATCTCTGTCTGTCAAATAACCAAATAATATCTTAAAAAAATAATAAATTAACTTAAAATCCAAACCTTATCACATAAGACTTAGTATGTGACCTTAGTATAATTCTTGTCCTTTTTTGAGTCAGAAAATGAGATCTTATCAGTTTCCTAATTAACTTAAATATTTATTTTACCTTATTCAAATTAGTTAAAATAAGAAAAGGTATGTATTTCCACTAATATAAAAGTAGAGCGGAGAGCTCCATCTTTCCTACCCAGGTCAGCTTACATAATAAAGTTCTTTTCAGTTTCCATAGATCTGATAGTTTGTATTAGAAGACTGTGGGATGGTGCACGGGGTGAGGGAGAGCAACCGCTCCTCACTGCTTACGCAAAATAAAATCTGCACATTGTTAATAGGCAGAAAATAACCAAACAATAGTGATTATAATAGATGACTTTACCTGACCCATCTTATCTTTCCCAAGCTTAAGGAAGCTTTTAAAAATGAAAATTCTTATTCAAGCTTGCCCACTGCCATAATCTAAGACAGAGACCTCCAAACCAGTAACCAATAAGTAAGGTCTCTAAAATGGATAACACCTAAGTTGTTTCCAGTCCCCTGCATCAATTGGGAAACCTGTATTAAATCTAACAAATATTCATTAAGGAACGGTTTAAGAAAATGTTACTTTCTTTTTCAAAGACGTGGATATAATGGGTATCTCTCTGTCTCTCTCCATTTTTCTTTGTCTCTCTGCTCTCTCTGTCTCTGTCTCTTCCTGTCTCTCATTGGTTTTGCTAGAATTAGATGATACAGTAAAATGGGTTCCATGTCATGGAGGTTTGATAATCCCCCTTTTATTTTACCTTTTTAAAAAAGATTTTATTTATTTATTTGACACAGAGAGAGAGAGAGAGAGAGAGAGAGAGAGAGAGATCATAAGCAGGCAGAGAGGCAGGCAGAGAGAGAGGAGGAAGCAGGCTCACTGCTGAGCAGAGATCCCTATGTGGGGCTCGATCCCAGGAACCTGGGATCATGACCTGAGCCGAAGGCAGAGGCTTTAACCCACTGAGCTACACAGGTGCCCCAATAATCCCCCTTTTATAAAATTAGCTTGTTAATAAGCTATAAAATTTTTAGTCATATAGCTTCATGCTATGTTCTCACTTAAGGCGTTTGTCTGAAGACCAACTGGACTGGAAATTCTTCAGTGGCCTTTGACCAACCATAAGTAGTATTTTCACCTGATCCAGGATTAGGTCATCAAAAGTAACATCCTTTTCCCCCATAAGAGATCAATTTTAACTCTATATCTATGAGAAAAAAAAGAGATTCATACTCTTTGTTTTGATTAAAAAAAAAAACTTGAAGGTTATGATAACTATGGTTTTAAGTTAGAGGTCTGTCTGTATTTTCCATTCACATTTGACTGAGAATAACATAATGCAAGAAGGAATGGGGTATTTCAGTACACCACTGTGAACCAAGAGGTCCAAGATCTGTTAGGATAAATGACTAATCAATGGATATGAATTGTTCTTATCAGCGAAATAAAAAAGTAAAATTGTAGAAGCACTAAATAACTTTCATATTACAAAGCTTTATGATTTATTGCAAAATGTAGATGGAATATTCAATTTTATGTTGTTGTGAATATTAGTTAAAGTAGTTTACATAGAGTACCTAATATGTGCCTGGTACTTAGGAAGGATCAATAAATACCAGTGATGTTTTTCATTTCTAAAATGAAATGCCCTCCAGTAACCAATGTTCAATTAAAACATGTTATTTCAACAGCAGCCACAAGATGGGAGTATTTACCTTTGTAGTTAACTCCCCCCCCAACCTTTCTTTTTCCCTTTCCTAATTACACTGCTGAAGGAACTGTTTTGCTTTAGCTATTTCCTTGCAGAATAAATGAAGTGATTTTTTTCACTTAAAATGAGCAGTTTTGCCACATATCTGTTTAACACAAACCGGTTTTAATGCTGGTAAAGGTCACATATCTTGGTAAATTTATCACCTAACTGCAATTTTTTTTTTTTCCTGAAAATTTCTGAATCTGTTTTGATTCCTTTCCATGTGGACATGATGCTTCTCTAGGTAATAGATTTGCCTTCAGCCTTCATATTTACGAGAATAAAAGTGAGAAATAACATTTTAAAATTTGTGCTTCAGAGGGTGAAATACTAGGCATAAACTGAATAGCATATTGCAGTCTAAAACTTGAGTTGATTTTTTAAATAAGAATTTTATTTTTTTATGAAATGATCGCTAACTAGATAGAAAATATAATGAGTTTTGAAAGGGAAAATCTCCTTCAAAGCCATTTGAAATCTATAAATGTGCATTGAATGGGAAAAAGTGTGCTTTCTTACGATTGTGCATAATGGAAATACTTGATTCAAATAGGATTAACATGGGAATGTCAGCTATTACTAAAAAGAATTAGAATTGCTGAATTATTTAAATAGACTCTTTGTCTATGGCAGATTCTATTGTTTTTGAAGGATCCACTTTGGTTCAGAGGGACACATTTGCCAATGAAATATGTGGGAGTCACATGCATACATTGCATTATTGGCTAGCCTATATCAATGTTAATGAAAAGTAAGCTCAACTTTTGTTTCCTGTGAAAGGCTTTATGTACAAATTGATCTGTGTGGCACTAAAATAATGCAGGTGTTTTACAATTAAGTTTATTCATAGACAACATTGAAGAAAATGATTCTCATTAAAATAAAGGTATAGACACGAAGGAACTCTGGATTGACATTTCCCCCTATTGAGACTTAGAAACTTTATTTTGGTAGCTTTCCTCATATCCATAAAATTCCACAGACTGTATATACAACTAATGAATGAAAAATATATATGTATTTGGTGTATTGTGCATATGGGTAGGAATATTACACATTTTCTCTACAGTTCCTCACTGCTCTCCTTTGATGAAGGTATATTATGTATATTAATTACTCTAAACTGGTGAAGATATATTAATTTTGGAGAAGAAAAATTGTTACAAATTCTGATGTAGGTATACTGATGGAAACATCTATATTTCATAACAGAGTGATAAGCTTTAATTTGAAGAAATTCTATACCTTAAAATACTTGAGAATCACTAATCTGTTCTAGATCCTCCGTTCTCTCCATTTTATAGAAGAAGAACAAAGATTCAAAGAGGTTAAGAGATGGACTGAAGTCACACCATGTAAGCAATAGAATTCCAACCAGAACTCCAACCAAAACCCAGATCTTTGCCTCCAGGTTGTGGCGCTGTGCCTCCCCTACTGTGCATGTCTCCAGTGGAATAGAACTGATAACTCCCTGCATTTCAGGATGGGTCGCCCACTTCTTTAAGGTATTCTTCAGCCTAACAAAAAATACCTTGTTTTCTCTCATGGCATTATGAGAAAATAGAAACTAAATCTTCTGTACTGAGTAATGAATAGTTTCAAGAAGTTTCTGTTAACTAATCGTTGTTATATTGTTATAGAGAATGGTTCAAGATAGTCTGTTTCAAAACCCAAATTGCTGTTTTCAGCAAATGTCACCTAATATTTAATAGCTGGTGACCACCAAATTCTATTCAGCAGATCAAATATCATATAGCACATTTTGCAAACTAGAACTAGAATACAGTGGGGAGATATATTGCTCAAATAAGACTTCTATTGGTGTTATATTATTCCATGCTCTATGGCATGGAATTCTTGGGTCTTGATTGCATATTTTCAGATTGTTGGAGGAAACCCAGAACTGTGTTTTGAGGAATTCTTTGTCCTGTCAATAGGATTTTCTTGATCCACCTATATTTGTAGGTAGGGAAGCCATCTATTTAGCAACAAGTCTTCATTGGGCTATTTAATTGCCATAGGAACCTGCTCAGCTGATTGTTAAAGAACATAGGTTTGCCTTTAATCAGCAGGACACAATATCTACACCCTAAGTCCTACCTAAGGAATATAATTTTGAACTCTTTGCTGTTAAATCCCTATCAAAATCTTGGTTTTGAGAAATTATAATCAAGAGAATTGACTGAAAGCTATGCAAACCATCAAATGCTGTATATGGTTAAAAAAAATTGTATTAAGTCATTAGAATGTTACATATTTTTACCATGCAGTGTTAGTCTCTTCTAAAAATGTTTTCAATCAATGACGTTGGATATATGCTATTAACTTGCAGGGAAGAAAGGAAACTTACATAAATTTCTTAAAGAGACGTTGCAGAGGAAATGGCTCACTACATCCTAAAGTATCCTTCTAATGAAAATTCATGAGAGTTCTTTTTATGACTTAGGAACAAGAAAGTCATCTGTTCCTGAAGGTTGGTTGTTGTTGTTGTCTTAATTCTTATGGATATCATAAATTTTTGCTTTATTTCATTTTTTGATTTCTAGGAAGCACTGAATCAAATTTGCAGCCCAAATAGTACATATAAATGCTTTTTTTTAAAAAAAAAATACTAATCAAACTTTTTTCCTTCTTCTATAGTTCCCTTCTACATATTTTATCTTGTTATTTGTTTTTTAAGAAGTTGTCATGGATTTTTTTTTTCAAAATAATAGATATATATAAGTAAATACACATAAAATAATCAGATCTTAAGACTGTATCCTGCTACTCAAGCTTATACAATAGTATTTTATGTAAAAAATAATTAATAATTAGCAATGGGAAGAAAATAGAAAATTTTCCAATAAGGAAACCTATTTGGAAAGAAAAGTCAAGAGCAGAAGAATTTTAGGTGGATATTTATGATAATTATTTTTAAAAAGAGTCTAAAAGAATAGGACCTGCATGTTTCTCTGGGTCTCTGGGTTATCTCTTGTCCCAGTCATTGCCAAGACATATTACCTCTAATTTCCTGTTCATTTCCCTCATTCTTCTGCCTCTACTTCCACTGGCACTAGAACTACAATTAGAGAGAAATGCCTCTGTCCTCTTGTGTAGGGCAGAACATGTATTAGCAGATTTAAAGACATCATGTTGAAGATATATAAGATAAAGGGAAAAATGGTTAAATTGACTCCTCAGAAAAAGGGAAAGGGTAAAAAAACAGGAAAGGGGGAAATGGGAGGGAGATGATTTGGAAAAATGTGAGACTGCTGGAAGAGGTAAGAAGGAAACTCCTGAAACATTTCTATTAGAAGAAAGATACACATTTCACAGATCAAATTAGTTTTCTGGGCAATGAGTGCTGCACATCTCTACTCGGTTTTCCACTTGTAGTGCCTAATAAAGAATATCAATGTTAATTGTAGGGGTGTATTTTTTTGTGGAATTTTAATGATGAGCTTTCTGCTCAGGGCCATGAGGACAGCCTAGAGAGAGAATGCCAGATTATGGGAGCCCAGAAATTTGGGTTAATATAAGAAGCTGGAATTTGTCAAAGTCTCGGGGAGCAATTTGGACTTCAAGTCCAGGACTATGAAGGAAGGGAGAGACTTCTAGTCAAATTTACTGAAATCTCTGACTAACAAAAGATCCCACTGATATTTTGTTCGAATAAGATTCTATACACGGTACCATTTGGAGGATGGAAAGGAATGCCATTATTAAACATGCTATGTAATAGCAGGTGTATATCAGTGCTGTTTCAGGCCAACTGGGACAACTGAGTGCCCCAGATAAGATCCTTAATAGTTTTTGATTATTTGAATAAAGATTTTAAAATGCACTTTCAGGAAACACTTACTTATATTAACTAGTTACAAAGTCTTGAATATACATGCTTTGAGTATTCAAGTTGAGTTCGTGCTCATTATGATGTATTTTTCAGTCTCCCTGATTTTTTGCATCCCTTCCTCTCTTTGATCCTAGACCTGGCCATTCTCAATTGGCTTCTTTTTCTGTGACCCTAAAGACCGAGCCCACATCTCAATAATCAATTACAAACCTAGACTGCATCTTACAGTGGTTTGGTCACCCTCTTCACTAAACTTTATTACCTATGGTTTACATTCCCATTGCGTATCACAATATGTGGCACAAAAATCTATTTAGTAATTGTCTATTAGATAACTGAGTAAGTTGAAAATAGCTTTTTCAGTTGGTGTCACATACTTTTTAGCCCATAATCTCTTGTGTCAACATGCCTTGAGGCAGCAGGCTGAGTCCTATACACTTGTATCATGAACCCTTTAGGCCCTTAGGTTGGATTGCCAGTTTGTAAGACAGGAAAAAGGCTGAGCAGTGTAATAGATAGAAACTGTTGTAAGTCAATTTCTGAGGGCCCCTAAGCCTAAGGGTTGATTGGTCAGATGCCAGCATCTCTCTAAGGGAAAGCACTGCAGTTTCCTGATTCAGAGAATTACTGACTTTTGTTGGATTTTTCTGATCTTATTTATTATGTTTTCTTCTAATGCACTGCCAACAAACCATAGATCTCTAAACATTCTGAGGTCTGTTATTTTTCATATTTTGAATAGCTGTGCAGTGACAAAGCTGTGCTATGGGAGGTTCGAGAACTGACATAATAGACTCTAACAGCTCACTCAAAGTAGCACTAAAGCCTGCCTCCTACAATAAATTCATATTCCATTTAGGTCTGAATGTTTTTTCCCCTCATGCTTCAAAGACTAAGAATGGCTACATTATGTATTACCATCTGCTTTTTTACAAGCTTTACTGCTATATTAATGTTTGAAATGCTTTCTGAAGATAGTGTCTTTCTTAAAATTTTTGTAACTTTTAATAAGTGTTCTTCCAAAATCAACTTCAGTAATGATGAGGAAAATGGCATTACATATTTCTCATAGGTATATGCAACCCAGGAAATGAAAGTTAGGATACTTTTCCTGAGGTTATAGTTGTTGATGTTTGAGGTAGTATGAATGAACTCTTTCTGGATCCTGTTCTGTTTTACAGACCTTCCAATTTCTGGATCTTATGTTCCATCCTGTTACTACTACTTTTCATCTCCTGCCCATCTTCCCTCTTCTAAAACATCATTCACAGCAGATATAACAGGCATTTGTGGTATTGTTGATACTATGATTGCCTGGCTTCCAACCCCAGGTAACAACAGCCCAATTTTGATTCAGGATACTGTCTCCTAGTAACAGCCGTCTGTTTTGAGTAGCACCCACTCTGCTCCAAGTTACACTTTTGGGTCTAAGTGACTGAAGTCTCAACAAATTCCATTCTTCTGGCCAGTTTAAAGGCTGGCAACCACCCAATCAGAATTCATGAGATAAGAGGAAATATTTACTGATGTTCTGGAACACAGATGTTTTCCCTCTTCCCATGATGCAAGGATGCATGGTTTGGAACTGTATGTCACCTGCTATCACCAGAGCAGAGCCCCAAACTACTGTGAGGACTCTTTGGAGAGTCTGAGGATGAAGTGAATACCATAGATAGCAGAGCAAAGAAGAAGAGAAGAACTGAGTTTTTGTGATCTTCTTGGAGCTGCTGATCAAGCCTCTTGTGGACTGAGAACTACCTTTGGATTTTCAGTTACATGAGCCAATTATTACCTATTACAGTTCCAAGCTAGTTTGGGAATTTCTATACCTTGGAACTAAAAACAAAAATCTCATAGGTAAAGATTTCTGAAGGCGTCAAAAAAGCTTTGATTTCTTATAATTTTCTGATTTGGAAAATGATGGTTGAGATGGAGTGGAAATTGGGATAGGGAGTTAGAATGTTTGGCCTCAGAGGGAGAGCTGACTACACCACCATTTTGGGGAATGGGTAGGAGTTAACCACCTTTTTTTTTTTTTTTTTTAAGACTTTATTTATTTGATAGAGAGAGATACAGTGAGAGAGGGAAAACAAGCAGGGAGAGTGGAAGAGGGAGAAACAGGCTTCCCACTGAGTAGGGAGCCTGATGTGGGGCTCTACCCCAAGACCCTGGGACCAGGACCCCAACCCCAACAGAGCCAAAGGCAGATGCCTAACAACGGAGCCACCCAGGTGCCCAGGAGTTAACCACTTTTAATCTGACTCCTTACTAAAGACCCTTAGAATTGAGGAAAGATCTATAAAGGCTACAGTAGGTGGGGCTGAGATACTGATTATAAAACGTATGTAAGACCTAGTACTGATCATGACAGAGATATGATATAGTTTATTATGATGCTTTATAATTTTGAATGCAAAATGACATTTTTCTTAATATCTTTACTGAAAAATATAGGTAACGTATAATCCTTGTTACATTGTTACTTGCTGCAATTTATTTTTTTGCAGTATCTCGTTCATGTGTTTACCTCCCTAATCCTCCTCATTGAGAGTTAATTTTCTTTTACTACAGTTTTTCTCCTTCCTTTTTCTTTTTATCCTGTTTATTTTAATTTACCAGACAATAGTGCCCATGGGTGGCTGGCACAGGTGTTACCTAGTATTACTATTAGTAAGGGGCAAGAAATTTCATTGTATATTAATTCCATGGTAATTTCTTTTTTATTTACAAGAAACATGTTTTTGGTGGTTTGTGTTCTCATATCTATGTGCGATATGCACATAGCCTTAGACTTATTTTTCGTAAATGATTCAAGTAGATTTAAAAGTCATAGAGCTCATTGACACTGATATAAATATGAATTTTATTTTTTTAAGTAAGCAATTAATAGAACATAATTTTTTCCAGGGAATCAACTCAAATGCAAAAAAAAAAAATAGTCACTAAGGAATATGAAATTAGAGTAAGAACAGTCAATTTTCTGACTATCCAATACAAATTTCTGTGGATTTTTTTTTTCACATGATAAGACACATTTTTGTCATCTTCAGGCAAATTGCCACAAAATAGAAATTGGCTAAGTAACAGTTACATTATATTTAACTCTTTTCCCAGAGTTGAGTTTCATCTGCATTTTTTACTTAATATCTGGACATTATAAGTGCCCTTTTTATTTGCATGATAGTATTTTTTCAAAGTAATTTCAACATTTTTTTATTTGATCCTAATAACTGTTGTAGTACTAAGGTGTTAAGGTAAGGTAGTAAGATAACTGAAACAGAGAAGGCAAATAATGTGTGAAACAACAATTACTATTCTTTCTTCTTTTTCTTTATTCTGTGTACTTCTGTTCAGCAAGCTTTTTAACCTTCCTGTGGCTCAGGATCACTAACTGTAAAATCTTCATTATAACGTTACCTACTTCATTAATGTATTTTCTATAATATTCATTTGATCATTTACAACTGAAAATTTGAAACCATGTAAACGGCCAAAATAGAGGAATATGTAAACAAATTTTGGTACATACATGTGATGCAGTAGACAACCTTTAAAATCATTTAAAAAAAATAATGGATTGAGATAATATTATAAGATTAAGTGTAATACAAAATAAGAAACACAATGAAATATATGGCATTAGCCAAATTATATAATATTTTATACACTTGGGAAAATTATCCAAAATAAGTATATATTACAAAATAGTATCAGAGATTTTTTTATGATTCCTTTTAAAGATTTTATTATTTGACAGAGAGATCACAAGTAGGCAGAGAGGCAGGCAGAGAGAGAAAAGGAAGCAGGCTCCCTGCTGAGCAGAGAGCCCGATGTGGAGCTCAATCTCAGGACCCTGGGATCATGACCTGAGCTGAATGCAGAGGCTTTAACCCACTGAGCCACCCAGGCGCCCTAGAGATTGAGTTTTTAAGGAGTGATTCATTTCTTTTTCTTTTCTTTTCTTTTTTTTTTTAATTTTATTTATTTATTTGACAGAGAGATCACAAGTAGGCAGAGAGGCAGGCAGAGAGAGAGGAGAAAGCAGGCTCCCTGCTGAGCAGAGAACCCGATGCGGGGCTCGATCCCAGACCCTGGGACCATGACCTGAGCTGAAGGCAGAGGCTTAAACCACTGAGCCACCCAGGCACCGGGAGTGATTCATTTCTTAATTGAGGCTGCTAAAACTAAAATACCATACACTAAGTGACTTAAACAACAGAAATTTGTTCCTCACAGTTCTAGAGACTGGAAATGTCCATCCATTTGGTTCCTGGCAAAAGCTCTCTTCCTGGTTTAAAGAAGAACGCTTTCTCAGTGTATCCTCATATGTTGGAGAGAAAGAGAGAGAACTCTAGCTTCTTTCTTTCTTTCTTTCTTTTCTTTTCTTTCTTTTATCTTTTTTTAAACTAACATACAATGTATTATTAGCTCCAGGAGTACAGGTCTGTCAATTGCCAGGTTTACACACTTCACAGCACTCACCATAGCTCATACCTTCTCCAATGTCCATAACCTCACCACTCTCTCCCTATCCCTCTCCCCCCAGCAACCCTCAGTTTGTTTTGTGAGATTAAGAGTCTCTTGTAGTTTGCCTCCCTCCCGATCCCATCTTGTTTCATTTATTCTTTTCCTACCCCTCAAACCCCCCACGGTTGCCTCTCAGCTTCTTCAAATCAGGGAGAACATATGATAATTCTTTCTCTGATTGACTTATTTCACTAAGCATAATACCCTCTAGTTCCATCCATGTCATCGCAAATGGCAATATTTCATTTCTTTTGATGGCTGCATAGTATTCCATTGTGTGTGTGTGTGTATATATATATGACCTCTTCTTTATCCATTCATCTATTGATGGACATCTAGGTTCTTTCCATAGTTTGGCTATTGTGGACATTGCTGCTATAAACATTCAGGTGCACATGCCCCTTTGGATCACTATGTTTGTATCTTTAGGGTAAATACCCAGTAGTGCAATTGCTGGGTTTATTTTCAACTTTTTGAGGAACCTCCATGCTGTTTTCCAGAGTGGTTGCACCATCTTGCATTCCCACCAACAGTGTAAGAGGGTTCCCCTTTCTCCGCATCCTCACCAGCATCTGTCATTTCCTGACTTGTTAATTTTAGCCATTCTGACTGGTGTGAGGTGGTATCTCATTGTGTTTTTTTTTTTTTTAAAGATTTTATTTATTTATTTGACAGAGAGAGAGATCACAAGTAGGCGGAGAGTCAGGCAGAGAGAGAGAGAGAGAAGCAGGCTCCCGCTGAGCAAAGAGCCCGATGTGGGGCTCGATCCCAGGACACTGAGATCATGACCTGAGCCGAAGGCAGCGGCTTAATCCACTGAGCCACCCAGGCGCCCCTCTCATTGTGGTTTTGATTTGTATTTCCCTGATGCTGAGTGATGAGGAGCACTTTCTCATGTGTTGGTTGGCCATATGGATGTCTTCTTTGCAGAAATGTCTGATCATGTCCTCTGCCCATTTCTTGATTGGATTCTTTGTTCTTTGGGGGTTGCGTTTGATAAGTTCTTTAGAGATTTTGGATACTAACCCTTCATCTGATACATCATTTGCAAATATCTTCTTCCATTCTGTCAGTTGTCTTTTGGTTTTGTTAATTGTTGCCTTGGCTGTGCAAAAGCTTTTGATCTTGATCTTGACGAAGTCCCAATAGTCCATTTTTGCCTTTGCTTCCCTTGCCTTTGGTGATGTTCCTAGGAAGAAGTTGCTGCGGCTGAGGTCGAAGAGGTTGCTGCCTGTGTTCTCCTCAAGGATTTTGATGGATTCCTTTCTCACACTGAGGTCCTTCATCCATTTTGAGTCTATTTTCATGTGTGGTGTAAGGAAATAGTCCAGATTCATTTTTCTGCATGTGGCTGTCCAATTTTCCCAACACCATTTGTTGAAGAGACTGTCTTTTATCCATTGGACATTCTTTCCTGCTTTGTCGAAGATTAGTTGACCATAGAGTTGAGGGTCGATTTCTGGGCTCTCCATTCTGTTCCATTGATCTATGTGTTTGTTTTTGTGCCAGTACCATACTGTCTTGATGATTATAGCTTTGTAATAGAGCTTGAAGTCTGGAATTGTGATGCCACCAACTTTGGCTTTCTTTTTCAATATTCCTTTGGCTATCTGAGGTCTTTTCTGGTTCCATATAAATTTTAGGATTATTTGTTCCATTTCTTTGAAAAAAATGGATGGGATTTTGATAGGGATTACACTAAACATGTAGATTGCTTTAGGTAGGAGAGACATTTTCACAATATTTGTTCTTCTAATCCATGAGCATGGGACATTTTCCCATTTCTTTGTGTCTTCCTCAATTTCTTTCATGAGTACTTTACAATTTTCTGAGTATAAATTCTTTGCCTCTTTGGTTAGGTTTATTCCTAGGTATCTTATGGCTTGGGGTGCAATGGTAAATGGGATTGACTCCTTAATTTCTCTTTCTTCTGTCCTGTTGTTGGTGTAAAGAAATGCAACTGATTTCTGTGCATTGATTTTATATCCTTACACTTTACTGAATTCCTGTATGAGTTCTAGCAGATTTGGAGTGGAGTCTTTTGGGTTTTCCACATATTGTATCATGTCATCTGCAAAGAGTGATAGTTTGACTTCTTCTTTGCTGATCTGGATGCCTTTAATTTCTTTTTGTTGTCTAATTGCTGAGGCTAGGACTTCTAGTAGTACGTTGAACAGCATGGTGATAATGGACATCCCGGCCGTGATCCAGACCTTAGCAGAAAAGCTCTCAGTTTTTCTCCATCGATAATGATATTCCTGGTGGTTTTTCATAGATGGCTTTGATGATATTGAGGTATGAACCCTCTCTCCCTACACTTCAAAGCGTTTTAATCAAGAAAGGATCCTGTATTTTGTCAAATGCTTTTTCAGCATCTATTGAGAGTACCATATGCTTCTTGTTCTTTCTTTTATTAATGTATTGTATCACATTGATTGATTTGCAGATGTTGAACCAATCTTGTAGTCCTGGGATAAATCCGACTTGGTTGTGGTGAATAATCCTTTCAATGTACTGTTGAATCTTACTGGCATATTTTGGTGAGAATTTTTGCATCTGTGTTCATCAAAGATACTGGTCTGTAATTCTCTTTTTTGATGGGATCTTTGTCTGGTTTAGGGATCAAGGTGATGCTGGCCTCATAAAATGAGTTTGGAAATTTTCTTTCCATTTCTATTTTTTGGAACAGTTTCAGGAGAATAGGAATTAATTCTTCTTTAAATATTTGGTAGAATTACCCTAGGAAGCTGTCTGGCCCTGGACTCTTGTATTTGGGAGATTTTTGATGACTGCTTCAATCTCCTTACTGGTTATGTGTCTGTTCAGGTTTTCTATTTCTTCCTGGTTCAGTTGTGGTAGTTTATACATCTCTAGGAGTGCATCCATTTCTTCCAGATTGTCAAATTTGCTGGTATATAGTTGGTCATAATATGTTCTTACAATCATTTGTATTTCTTTGGTGTTGATTGTGATCTCTCCTCTTTCCTTCATGGTTTTATTTATTTGGGCCCTTTCTCTTTTCTTTTTAATAAGTTTGGCCGGGGGCTTATCAATCTTATTAATTCTTTCAAAGAACCAGCTCCTAGTTTCGTTGATCTGTTCTATTGTTTTTTTAGTTTTTATTTCATTGATTTCTGCTCTGATCTTTATTATTTCTCTTCTGCTGGGTGTAGCCTTTCTTTGTTGTTCTTTCTCCAGCTCCTTTAGGTGTAGGGTTAGGTTGTGTATTTGAAACCTTTCTTGTTTCTTGAGAAAGGCTTGTATTACTATATATTTTCCTCTCAGGACTGCCTTTGCTGTGTGCCACAGATTTTGAACTGTTGCGTTTTCATTATCATTTGTTTCCATGAATTTTTTCAATTCTTCTTTAATCTCCTGGTTGACTCATTCATTCTTTTTAAAGATGCTCTTTAGTCTCCATGTATTTGGGTTCTTTCCAAATTTCTGCTTGTGATTGAGTTCTAGCTTCAGAGTACTGTGGTCTGAAAATATGCAGGGAATGATCCCAATATTTTGCTACTGGTTGAGACCTGATTTATGACCCAGGATGTGATCTATTCTGGAGAATGTTCCATGTGCTCTAGAGAAGAATATGTATTCTGTTGCTTTGGGATGGAATGTTCTTAATATATCTGTGATGTCCATCTGGTCCAGTGTGTCATTTAAGGCTTTTATTTCCTTGTTGATCTTTTGCTTGGATGATCTGTCCCTTTCAGTGAGGGGAGTGTTAAAGTCCCCTACTATTATTGTATTACTGTTGATGTGTTTCTTTGATTTTGTTATTAATTGGTTTATAGAGTTGGCTGCTCCCATGTTAGGGGCATAGATATTTAAAATTGTTAGATCTTCTTGTTGGATAGATCCTTTGAGTATGATATAGTGTCCTTCCTCATCTCTTATCATAGTCTTTGGCTTAAAATCCAATTGATCTGATACAAGGATTGCCACCCCAGCTTTCTTTTGATGTCCATTAGTCTGGTAAATTGTTTTCCACCACTTCACTTTAAATCTGGAGGGGTCTTTGGGTCTCAAATGAGTTTCTTGTAGACAGCATATTGATGGGTTTTGTTTTTTATCCATTCTGATACCCTGTGTCTTTTAATTGGGGCACTTAGCCCATTTACATTCAGGGTAACTATTGAGAGATATGAATTTAGTGCCATTGTATGCCTGTAAGGTGACTATTACTGTATATTGTCTCTGTTCCCTTCTGGTTTACTACTTTTAGGCTCTCTCTTTGCTTAGAGGACCCCTTTCAATATTTCCTATAGAGCTGGTTTGGTGTTCACAAATTCTTTTAGTTTTTGTTTGTCCTGGAAGCTTTTTTTTTAAACAGATTTTATTTATTTATTTGACACACACAGAGAGAAATCACAAGTAGGCAGAGAGGCAGGCAGAGAGAGAGGGGGAAGCAGGCTCTCCACTGAGCAGAGAGCCCAATGCGGGACTCAATCCCAGGACCCTGAGATACGACATGAGCCGAAGGCAGAGGCTTAACCCACTGAGCCACCCAGGTGCCCCTGGAAACTTTCTATCTCTCCTTCTATTTTTGGTGATAGCCTAGATGGATATAGTATTCTTGGCTGCATGTTTTTCTCATTTAGTGCTCTGAATGTATCATGCCAGTTCTTTCTGGTCTGCCAGGTCTCTGTGGATAAGTCTGCTGCCAATCTAATATTTTTACCATTGTATGTTACAGACTTCTTGTCCTGGGCTGCTTTTAGGATTTTCTCTTTGTCACTAAGACTTTTAAGTTTTACTATTAGATGATGGCGTGTGGACCTATTCTTATTGATTTTGAGGGGGATTCTCTGTGCCTCCTGGATTTTGATGCTTGTTCCCTTTGCCATATCAGGGAAATTCTCTAAAATAATTCTCTCCAAAATACCTTCTGCTCCCCTCTCTCTTTCTTCTTCTTCTGGAATCCCAGTTGTTCTAATGTTGCTTTGTCTTATGGTATCAATAATCTCTTGAATTCTCCCCTCGTGGTCCAATAGTTGTTTGTCTCTTTTTTGCTCAGCTTCTTTAATATCTGTCATTTGGTCTTCTATGTCACTGATTCTCTCTTCTGTCTCATTTATCCTAGCAGTAAGAGCCTCCATTTTTTATTGCACCTCATTAATAGCTTTTTTGCATTCAGCTTGGTTAGATTTTAGTTCTTTTATTTCTCCAGAAAGGGCTTTTATTTCTCCAGACAGGGTTTCTCTAATATCTTCCATGCCTTTTTTGAGCCCAGTAGCACCTTGTGAATCATCATTCCGAACTCTAAATCTGACATATTACCAATGTCCATACTGATTAGGTCCCTAGCCTTTGGTACTGCCACTTGTTCTTTTTTTTTGTGGTGAGTTTTTCCGCCTTGTCATTTTATTCAGATAAGAATACATGAAGGAGGGAATAAAATACTAAAAGGGAGGCAAAGACCCCAGGAAAATGTGCTTTAACCAAATCAGAAGAGACCCCAAATCACGGGGGGAAGAATGGGGGTAAAAAGAGGTTCAGAGAAAAAAATTTAAAAAAGAAAAAAATTTTTAAATGAAAAAAAATAAAGAAAAAAATATAAAAAAAGAAAATATATATATATATATATATATATATATATATATATATATATATATATATGGCTGGTGAATAGAACAGAGTCACCCACTTAATTTTGGGAGTATTTTGGTCTCAGAAGAAACTACCTCCCAAAATTTTAAAGAATGAAAAACATTATACACACACACAATAAGAGTAAACGTGATGAAGGGATGGAATATGATTATAAAGATGAAAAATTTTAAAAAATTTTTCTAAAAAAGGAGTTGATAAGACAAGTTGGTTGGGAGAATAAAGAAAAATAAAGTGGAGAGAGAATTTGCTCAGCCTGGAGACTAGAACAAAACCCTGTGCTAGATTTAGGGTATATTTTGATCTATTAGAAGAAGTTGTATCCCAAATATTTTTAGAAGAAAAAACCCTATGTGAATACAAAAAATAAAGTTAGATACAATGAAGGATAAAATATGACTATAATTATGAAGGTTCAAAAAGATTTTTTTTGAATGAAAGGTATTGTTAAGAGAAACTTTCAGAAAGTGGTCAATTTTCTGTTTCTAGAATTGTTGCTCTTCTTCTCTTCGATCTCCTGTTGTATTTGTAAGTGTTCGGAATAGTTTGATAAACCATCTGATCTCCTGCTACCTAATGCCATCTCAGCCTATTATTCCTCCACCATCTTAACTTCTCCTAGCTTCTTTTCTTTCTTATAAGGACACCAATACCATCACAGGAGGCTCTACCTTCATGACTTCATCGAAACTTATTTAGTTCCCAAAGGCCCCATCTGCTAACACTATCTCATCTGGTTTCAACATATGAATTTCTGGGGGAATGCAACTATGCAAACCACTACAGTTACCTTCGGGGCATATTTTTATACACACTTCACACTTTTTTCTGTATTAGGTCCAGCTACCTTCATAGAAAATGTATTGCAGTCGTGTTTTCAATAGCAAAAGAACAGAGCCTAAATCTCCTTCAACAAAAGGGAAATAGCTAACTGTAGTATGGAACAATCTTATCAGAAAATACTAGTCTATTTAGGAAGAATGGAAATATGTCCAAGACCATGTATGGAAGTGTTGAATCACTATATTGTACACCTGAAACTAACATAACATTGTATGTTAACTAATTGGAGTTAAAATTAAAAACTCAAAAAAAAAAGGTAGAAAAATATGTCCAAGATTTACTTGGTTTAAAAAACAAGTACCATGTGATCTCAAGGTAGGGCAGTCCATAAGGGCTGGTCTCAATTCTGAATTTGTGGATTTACTCACTTAAAATTACTCTCACTTTTACTACCCAAGCAACAGCTGAGCACTATGGAGGGTGCTCCAGAGATTGAGGATATTAGTGAATGAATCTGCTCTTAATTTTCTAATAGATGCTTACACAAACCTTGGAGATCCCCAAAATTTATGGGAAATGGGGAATCTCATAGGATAGGAAAAAAATGATGAAGATGGTGGGTGGGAGCATAAGCCCCAAAGACCTACCCACTTACTCTAGAAGCAATCTTTGCTGAGCCTCCATCCTCTTTCTTATTTTATTACAGGGCTTAATCTAGTTTTAGTGGATAAGATCTAGGAACAATTTACCCAATATAATTTATTTAGGAGAAAAGTTGTATACAAATGCAAAGAAAGATACATACTCAACTGTCTACAGTAAGTACCTGTGGAAGGGAAACCCGACTGAAAGGCTGTAGGGGGGATTTGATCTTTTTCTATATATACTTCTAAATTTTATTTTTTTTTTCAAAATTCATCTCCTGGTTGGGTAATAAAGAGAACATTAATAATTATTAGACACTGGTTATGTGGGTCTTATCTGTTTTACTATAAAAGTGAATAAATTTTAGTTTATAACTTTTAAGATATATATACTAGAATAATATTGAGTCAAAAAAACTTTGACGAATGAATTTGTCAGTATGGTCTCCAATAACTTAAAATTACAAGTAACCAGTAGTATAGCCAATTCAAGGAGTGTTATATACCACTTGAACAGCTTCCATATCTACCTGTCCTTAATCTGTTTTCCGGTGAATGAGTCTTTGTCCATGACCATAAATAAAATATGTTTTAGCCAAGTTATCAGTAGAGTGTATTGGACAAGATGTGGACTAAATGTGACATTTATTTATCATTTTCTAAGTAGCTGATGTATGTTAGTCATCAGGAAATATAGGGATGTGTAATAAGCAACCTATGCTCTCAGGGAGCTTTTTGTCCAACAGGTAAGGCAGGCCATTGCACAGAGTATTTGTACAGGATTCAAGGGCTAGGCTCTGGAGTCAAACCTGGGTTAGCAGCTGCTGTGTGATCTAAGGGTAATGATATAATCTCATCTCTGCTCAGTTTCCTCATCTATCACATAGGACAGTCATGGTGTCTCCTTCTTTAGGTTACTATATGGACCAACTGAGATAACACATATAAAGGTTAACTTATTACAATTATTATTTATGTAGATAATTTTAATATATTGTGATAAGCAACAGCAGTCAACAAAAGTGATATTTTGGTAGCTATGATGATGTACTCCAGTGAAAATTCTCATGTACCATCAGTATCTCCTGTACCCCTGTTTCATAATATGAGTACATAGATCCTGAAGTAGGATGCTGGCACTGTCTTTACTGGTTTGAGAAGTTTCATTAGTAGGGT